>NC_080173.1:67209742-67509742 GCF_950295315.1 Erinaceus europaeus
ATGGTGGAGCAGGTCTGCAGGTGTCTATCTTTCTCTCCCCCTCTCTGTCTTCTCCTCTCTCCATTTCTCTCTGTCCTATCCAACAACAACATCAATAATAACTACAACAGTAAAACAACAAGGGCAACAAAAGGGAATAAATAAATAAATAAATAAATAAATAATTTTAAAAAGTCATCAAACTGTGTAATTCAGATTGAAGCATTCGGGGCTAGGCAGTGGCACATCCATCCGGCTCAGCGCACACACTGCCATGTGTTTGAGCCCCCGCTCTCTACCTTCAGGAACAGTGAAGCAGGTCTACAAATGTCTTCCTCTCTCCCACTCTTAGCTCCCTTCCCCTCTCAATTTCTCTCTGTCCTATCAAATAAAATAGAAATTTAAAAAAATCTTATAAGCTAAATTGAAGCACTCAATTATAGACATATTATTTCTCAACCATGAAATCATTTAAAAGGTTTCCTTTATTCATTATTTTTAGCTTTTGCTACAAATAAAATTATGAACTTTTATTTTCACACCTAGTATGTGTTATGATAAATGAACAAAAATTTCTAAGACCACACTTGTTCAGTTTACTAAGACACCCACATTCTTCTTTACAGTTCTCCAGTAAAAAGCATTTAAACTGTACTGATAATTATCAGCATCTCCATTACCAGTCTGTTTATTTGGGTCAGAATCATTAGACTAACATGTAATTTAGTTGCTTCATGTTACACCTTTGTCATTATCTGATTTGAGATATCCGTCACTAACTCTTTTGATGTCTTTTTACATAAATATATATATATAGTCTATACCAAATCCTACAAAAGGGAACCAACAATTTCTTTTCAAAGCGCTGGTTCTTTTAAAAGCTTGATTTAATTTAAAGTGACTGTAACTTGAATAGACCACGGCTGTCTTTATGACATATCTTATCCTGACAGTTTAAAATTTAAAGTGTACTTATGTAGGACAATGATTATCCTATCCATTGGTTCCCGTATTGACTGTGTTCATTGTTTTTTTACCCTTAGATTAAACAATCAGGAACTCCGAAGTAAAGAAGACACTTGAAGGTAAAGAAGACAACAAAAGATATTTTAGGCCTTCCATTCAGCATTAAAGTAGAGAAATAGCTACTTTCTATATTTCAAAAATCTGATTTCCATAGTCAGAAAGTCTGGAAACATCAGGAATAGGTTAAAAAAAAAAAAGAGCTTCATTAAAGAGCTTCATTGTAATAGAAAGTAGCATACTAGGAGAAAATAAGGCACAAGTGATTAAGAGGTAAGTTTTGTTGGTTGTTTTCACTCTTGTTGAAGGGGTTAATGGTTTCTAGTATGGTTGTTGAGATACAGGAGCAATTTCTCATCCCCCAAGATAGGCGACTGCAGAGCACGCTCATCCCCTTACTACGTCCTTTTTCAAGAGGTGACGTCTAAAATTAAAATTCCAGCTTCAGAGTTTGCGAATTAGCTCAGCTGGACAGTACAAATGCTTTGTCACAAGAGCTACCTAGTTCTGAGCCAGCCTCCCAGCCCATTGTGGAGGGGGCTTTGGTGCTCGGCCTCTCCGCCCCCCTCTCCAGAACAGTGAAACCCTTATAAAGGGAAACAAAGCCCCAGCTTTAAGAATTTTAACTGTTTTTATGTCATCTAGTTAACCTCTTTGAGTTGTAAGCCACCTACAATACATTGAATAGAATAATGGTAGTTTGCAGAAAGATGGTAAAATGTATGCAGTTAACCTGAAATATCATCATAAAAGTATCAGTAAGTGGGACCCAAAAACAGCCGCCTAGGGCTGGAGCCCGCTTTACAGAGCACTGACCTAGGTTCAAGTCTGACCCCCACAGCACTAGAGGAAGCTTCAGTGCTATAGTGTCTATTTCTATTTGTTTCTGTGAGAAAAACTGGCCTGTTCTATGGCCATAACATCTTGAATGTGGCCTAACCTTGTCTAAAAGAGTTAGCCTGGGAGTCGGGCTGTAGCGCAGTGGGCTAAGCGCAGGTGGCGCAAAGCACAAAGACCGGCATAAGGATCCCGGTTCGAACCCTGGCTCCCCACCTGCAGGGGAGTCACTTCACAGGCGGTGAAGCAGGTCTGCAGGTGTCTATCTTTCTCTCCTCCTCTCTGTCTTCCCCTCCCTCTCTCCATTTCTCTCTGTCCTATCCAACAACAACAACAACAATAATAATTACAACAATAAAACAACAAGGGCAACAAAAGAGAAAAAAATAAATAAAATAAATATTAAAAAAAACTTATAAAAAAAAAGAGTTAGCCTGGAGCAATGAAGCCCCAGCAAGAACTCCCACTGGCACCACCACCCCCAAAAAAAATATCATACAAAAAATAAATAAATAAATAAATAACATACAATGTTTTATCAGTAAATTTCATTATTAATTTAATTTATAGGGGTGGGGAGGAGAGTACAGGTCCTAGAAAAGGATGACAGAGGACCTAGTAGGGGTTGTATTGTTATGTGGAAAACTTAGAGATGTTATGCATGTACAAACTACTGTATTTACTGTCCAATGTAAAACATTAATCTCTAATAAAAGATAATAATTTGATTTATAAATGTATTTCTTTACTTTTCTGTTAAGTATACTTTTTTCATAGTGTAATTTTCATAGAAGTGTTTACATACACAAAAACCATGAATATTAGAATATTCTTAGATCAACTTCTCATGACATCTGGAAAACTAAAAATATAACCAATTCTACAGTGATCACCTCTAGAAATACAATCTATTTTACAAAAAACCCTAAAGAAATTTAATGAACAAATTTCCCAATTTACCAAAATTACAGACTTTGCAAATTTTTGTAAAAACTCAATGATCCCAAGCAGTGAAAACCCCAATGATAAAGGACTAGGTGTTATGGGAAAAGAAAAATACTGAAAGTAAACTGAGAAGGAATTAGAGCAGAAAACATTAGGGAAGCCCTAAATCTCAGTTTGGCCACATAAATGTCAATAAGCCTGTTTCCTCTTTGTAATATACTGGTTATGACTATAAGCAAATGTCAGTTGGCCTACTTTTAGCAGGTTGTTAGTGTTTTTAGTTGAACAGACTCTGTGTATGTATTTGTGTGCTTGCAGAATTTACTTGTTTAACCATAATGACTAAATTATCAAGAAAAGGAACAACAATATAACACACAATTCCAGGAAATTTAATCAATTTCTGAATTCATACTATTAACTAAATCAAGCAGCTCTTCTTTTAACAAGATTTAAAAAACACACATTTAAGTTGCTTAAAAAAGATGAAATGGGGAAGTCAGGTGGTAGCATAGTTGGTTAAACACACGTGGCACAAAGCGCAAGGACCGGCTTAAGGATCCCAGTTCAAGGCCCTGGCTCCTCATCTGCAGGGGCATCGTTTCACAGGTGGTGAAGCAGGTCTGCAGGTGTCTACCTTTCTCTCCCCCTCTCTGTCTTACCATCCTCTCTCCATTTCTCTCTGTCCTATCTGACAATGATGACATCAATAACAACAACAATAACTACAACAATAAAAAACAACAAGGGCGACAAAAGGGAAAATAAATAAATATAAAAGAATTTAAAAAAAAAGAAAAAGATGAAATGGGTTATTGAACAGTAAAAAAAAATAGTGAAAATTCACACACCTAAAAAATGTGTTATTTGAAAATATATCAAATACAAGCAAGTGAGAAAAACATCAAACAACTCTAGATCTGTTCATACTGTATTTGTTTCTAGAAAAAATAACTTGAGCCATTCATTATCACCAAAAACAATTACTAGTATTTGTTACTATAAAGGTGAGCTTATTTACATTTTGACAAACTTCAGAAAATACTTGGCCTTTTCCTCCAATAGGAAAAAAAAATAAATTGAATAAACTTTTTGATGTTTTGAGGTGTGAAATTGTGCACTCCTTATATAGAGTAGATCTAAAAATAATATTACCTTTCTAGCAGTTAAAATGAAATAACATAGAAAGAATTAGCCATGTTAGTGACGTGACATTTCAGATGAGTAGCAGAAATTTGGTCCACAGGCACCCAGGGTAACAGTATCTCCAAAAGAGTGCATCTATTCTCAAAATAAGTATCTTTGATTATTTATAAAAATGTATTTATAAAATATAAAATTAAAGCATTTTAATATGAACAAAATTTAGGAGCTCAATATATTGGACTACTAAACACAATGAATAAGGTTGAATCTGCATTTCTAAGAAATCCAATTCAGGTTCAAGGCCAAAATGAAAGTCTTTCTCCATAAGCAATAAGAAAACAGCATGCTCACAAAGCTAATGTAATTCCTAACAGACTTATAAGATCTATTAGAGTCAAAACCAATATTACACATTCAGTCACTCACAAATGATTTTTAAGTGTATTATACAAAACAGAAGCTCTAGTTTCCTTTTGTAAAATACTGAACAAATTTATTTTGTGGCATTATTCACACTCCACATATTATGCAAGTCACTTCAGAGAATGCAAAGACCAGTAAGTCACTTCCAGTGACTCTACATTACCTTTATGGTAGGGAAAAGCTCTTTGTAAAGGAAAAAGTTCCCCAAACCTTCTAAAAATCAGAGAATAACAAAGAACTACTAACACTTTCTATCATGCACATAGTAAGATACTAAAAACATGAAATCAGTCTGTAAATCTAGCAAGTATGAGGCGAATAAGCAAAAAAATACAAAAATAAATAAATAAACAATAAGCCCTTTCATATCAGCACAATTTGTAACAGCCCAAACTTGGAAGCAACCCAGATGTCCAGCAGCAAATGAGTGGCTACAAAAGCTACAGTATATATACCCAATGGAATAGTACTCCATTGTCAAAAATGACAAAGTTGGCTCCTTTGTCTCACTGTGGATAGAACTTGAAGGAATCACGTTAAATGAAATAAGCCAAGAGAAGGCAAATACCAGAAGATCTCACAGGTAGAATTTAAGAAACATGGGGGGGGGGGAGGTAGATAGCATAATGGTTATGCAAAAAAGACTCTCATGCCTGAGGTCCAAAGTCCCAGGTTCAATCTACCACCCCACCACCATAAGCCAGAGCTGAGATGGGCTCTGGGGAAAAAAAAAAAAAAAAAAGGAAAGAAAAGAAAAGAAAAGAAAAGAAAAGAAAAGAAAAGAAAAGAAAAGAAAAGAAGGACAGAAAGGGAAACCACAAAGTGAAACTTGGACTCAGTGTGATATATTGCAACAGAGCAGAGAACTTTGGGGAAAGAGGGGAAGGAAGGGGATGGAGTGGATGTTGAACCCTGGTACATGATTGTAGAAATGGATCCAAGCTGAGACTGAGAGTTTTTTGCAGACAGCTATCATGGGGAGATGAGAAATTGTATACAGGGGCTGGGTGGTGGCGCACCTGGTTAAGAGGACACATCACAGTGCACAAGGACCCAGGTTCGACACCCTGGTGCCCACCTGCAGGGGGAAAGCTTCAAGAGTGGTGAAGCAGTGCTTGCAGATTTCTCTCTCTTCCTCTCTGTCTCCCCCTTCCCTCTCGACTTCTGACTTTCTCTATTCAATAAATATATAAAGATAATGAAAAATATTTTTAAAAAAGTAAAATTGTATCCATGTGTCAATAACTGTACCGCAAACAATTAAGATCCAAATAAAGTGATTTAAAAAAAAAAAAAAGGTAAGCCCTGCAGAGTAAGTACTACTAACAGTGGATAAGAAGCAGGACGAGGGGGTCAGGCAATAGCAAAATGGGTTAAGCGCACATGGCTTGAAGTGCAAGGACCAGCATTAAGGATCCCAGTTCGAGCCCCCAGCTTCCCACCTGCAGGAGGATCGCTTCACGAACAGTGAAGCAGGTCTGCAGGTGTCTGTCTTTCTCTCTCCCTCTCTCCATTTCTTTCTGTCCTATCTGACAATAATAACTACAACAATAAAAACAAGGGCAACTAAAGAGAGTAAATAAACATTTTTTTAAGAAAGAAAAGACAGGAATGATGTGGCAGCCCACCTGGTAGAGCATACATGTTACAATGCACAAGGACTAGAGTTCAAGCCCCTCACCCACACCTGCAGGGGGAGGCTTCATAAATTGGGAAATAAGACTTCAGCTCTCTCTCTCTCTCTCTCTCTCTCCTTTTCCCTCTCTCTCACTCTCCCCTCCTTCCACCCTCCTTCCTTTCCTCCCCTCCTCAGTTTGTATCTCTATCCAAAAATGAGTCAAAATAAAAATAAATTTTAAAACAGAAGAAGATAGAAGGGGAAAGAAAAGGGAGCTAATGGTGAGGCTGGGAATCTGGTACCTAGAGTGGATGGAGCAAGATGATGGTTTGGTAGCAGGTAGGTTGAATGACAACTATCTCTATCATGGCAATTCTATAAATCAACTTTTCCGCAATAAGTAAATCTAAAGTTGAAGGAGAGGAAGAGGAAGAGGAGGAGAAACATCATCATCATCATCCAGGAAGGTAGTTCAGTGGGTAGAATTTTGCAACTGATGATCCAAGTTCAAGCCCTGACACTTTAATCTCTCTATGCCTTTCTCTTTCATTTATTTATTTATTATTGGATAGAGACAGACAGAAACTGAGAAGGGAGGGGAGAGGAAGAGAGGAGCAGATTCAGAGAAATACCTGCAGCACTGCTCCACCACTCATGAAGCTTTCTCCCTGCAGGTGGGCACCAGGGGTTTGAGTTCTCGCTCTGACTCTCGCTCTTTTTTTTTTTTAACCAGGGCACTACTCAGCTCTGGTTTACGGTGGTGCACAGGATTGAACCTGGGACTCTGGAACCTCAAGTATGACAGTATCTTTGCATATCCATTATGCTATCTACCCCAGCCCTCTTAAATATCCTTTATCAATTGACTTCACCAAAACACAAAGATTGTAAAGGACAAAGGCAGATGAAATCTGTATATGCCATACAGTCCAATCACATGGAGTAAAAGCCCCACACTGTGAACAACTGCCTTCTTACCTGCACTCTTCTCACTTCAGTTAAAAAAAAAAAAAATCTAATCACCCTGGAAGCAACCCAGGTGTCCAACAACAGATGAGTGGCTGAGCAAGTTGTGGTCTATATACACAATGGAATACTACTCAGCTGTAAAACAATGGTGACTTCACCGTTTTCAGCCTATCTTGGATGGACCTTGAAAAAATCATGTTGTGTGAAATAAGTCAGAAACAGAAGGATGAATATGGGATGATCTCACTCTTAGGCCGAAGTTGAAAAACAAGATCAGAAAAGAAAACACAAGTAGAACCTGAACTGGAATTGGCGTACTGCACCAAAGTAAAAGACTCTGGCGTGAGTGGGTGCAGAGAATACAGGTCCAAGAAGGATGACAGAGGACCTAGTGGGGGTTGTATTGTTATATGGAAAACTGGGAAATGTTATGCATGTACAAACTATTATATTTACTGTCAAATGTAAAATATTAATTCCCCAATAAAGAAATTTTTTAAAAAATCTAATCACTAAATTCATCCCTAATGTTACTTATTTTAAGTGTGTAATGTATGTGGTATTAAGGTTTTTTTGTTTGTTTGTTTGCTAGTAAGTACTAATAACAGTCTCATCAACTTAGGGAACTGACTGCTAAAAGAAGTGTTATGAGAAAGGCTTCCCAATTTCTGGACATTTATAAGTATAATGAACTTTAAAGACTTTCATATTATTTTTTAAAAAGGAGTTTAAATTATGCAATCAAGATAATGTGATTGCATTTTTTGTGTACATTTAAAAACACTATTGGGTGATTTTATAGGAATGTTAATGAAAAAATACAGCCTTTAAAAAACTCAGATTTGTATATTTAATTTGTACATTGCTTAATTTCTAGAAATCAACTGTCTTATTTCTAGAAAACAATTATAATAATAAATATAAAATATTTAAATCCTGTATTAAAGCAGACACTAGTTAAATGCCCGAAACTTCACTTCTGATACAGCTGGAAATACAAACAACAGACTCGTCTGCAATTAAGACAGTAGTGAAAACCAAGCTTTCCAAGGCAGTAAAACTACCTGAGAAGAAGAGCAAAGACAAAAAACAACAGATACTTGGTGAATACCCATAGAAGAAAACTATGCCAGAAACACAACAAAAGCAGCATAGTCAGCAAGGAAAGGATCTGGGAAGAGTGATGCCATGAACACCAAGAGAAGAGAGTTCAAGAAAGAGCCAGCAAATTCAGAGGCTAAATGAGATCAAAGAGGATGAAGATAAATCAAAACCACAGCAGAAAGTGAATGGCCATATTGAATTGGTTAAGATTACCTATTTCCATTTCAACTGACAGAACTGAGAGTTTATCTTGTGGGGAAGGAGAGGGGATGGACACTCGGATGGGAAAAGCCTTCAGTTATCATTTTGCTGTCTGTAGTCCAGGACCATTAAAGGGAAATGCTTTCTGAATGATTTGCTTCCTAAGGTAACACTCACCAAACTGTGGAGCAGGCAAAATTCTAGCTGCTCGAATTGGGCCATGTCGAACAGAAAAGAGTTCCTGTGCTTCACCACTGATCTGCATGAGAAGACAGAAAAAAAAATTCAGTAAATGAAAATGCAGGCCTGATTATTATATATAAGATCTTAAATATCATAATTTTTGTCCAACATATTAATAGACAGACAAATCTGTGGCTAATCAAACACATTAATATATGTTGGGGTGAGGAGATATCAATCAGTGTTTACCAAACAGACTTTTCTGCCTGAGTTTTCAGGGTCCCGGGTCCAAGTCCTGACACTACAAAAAGTCAGGTTCAATAGTGTTCTGGTTTAAAATAAAAATTAAACAAAATAAAATTCCAATTAAAAATTATATGTTATAATGTTTTAAATATGAGAAAGATGCTTAGGTGGTGGGAGAAGACCTGGGTTGATAGTGGAAGTGGTGTGGAGACAGACACCTACCACAGGAAATATGGCAAATTACACCCATGTGACAGCTGACTTAGAAGTCATTACTTCCCTAGTAAAACAGTTTTTAAAAGGAAAATGCTTAATGTGAATAGGAAAATAAATGTTCCTTGCATCATTACCTTCCATTCTGGAACAAAGAAAACTATGGTTTTTAAAAATTAGTAATTGCTTCCCATGAAAGTAAGTACTCTTTGGATCCTGAAAAATTTGAATGATGTAGTAACTTGTGTAAAAATGTTTGCAGTGAGAAGAAACAAAACATACTGCATAGAACAATGAGATGTGAATGGCCTAAGAACCAATTTAAGACTCTGGAACTAACTAGATTTTAATTATCTTACCTAAATCATTCAACCTCTATAACCCTAGCTTCCTCTTTTGTGGATATATTTTAATAAAAATATATAACATTATTTGTTATACACAGTGAAATGACAACTACAATCAAACTATATCTCCTTACTTACATTCATATTTTGTGATGAGAGCACCTGAAATATACTTAGCAATATTCAATATAGTATTAACTCTAGTAGCCTATTAAACATTGGTTTTTCTAGACTTACATCAGAGAGGAAAAAAGAAAAACATTGCAAAACAAGTTCTAAAAGCCCAAGAACTTACAATTGTTGGAATGATGATAAACTTTCAAAAGATGAAATAACATTGTTGGTGTTCTCTTAACAGGGCTGCCAAATATCTTAAAATACCAACAGTAAGTGCATTACAGAATGTTTACAAATCTTCCAATACTAAATCACAAATATGCAGGACTTCCTAATATATTGACTATTGTTTTAGATTTTCAGCACCACTTATATATATGAGTTTAAGAGCTGCAAACTGTAAATGCTTTTCTTGTCTTCACTGGGGCTTCACAATTCCAAATCAACTTCTAAGAATAGAAAGGGAGAAAGGACAGAAGTAGATAGCATATGTTTATGTAAAGAGACTCTCATGCCTGAGGTCCCAAGGTCCCAAGTTCAATCCCCCTCACCACCATAAGCCATAGATAGCTGAGCAGTGCTCTAGTTTAAAAAATAGGGTGGGGAAAGATAGAGAGCCAGAAGGAGAGAGGGAAAGATACCAGAGCCCAAAGCTACCTCCAGGGTTCAAATCTGAGTGCGGACAAGACAAAACAAGTGCATTATCCAGGTGAGCTATCTTGCTGGTCCTTTAAATACTTTTGCATCTTATGAATGTTAAATTGCACATACGCAAAAACTATAAACTCAGCCTATCAAACTGTATACATCTGCCTGTAAACAAATTCCTTTGTGAGTAGTAATTTGCTAAATTTAAACCAAAGCGATTATATACTCCAGTTCATAAGCCAACATTTTATTGTGGAAATTTTAAATTAAGAAAAAAATCTTAGTCTTCACTCAAAAATCATGTTGAGTGAAATAAGTCAGAAACAGAAGGATGAATACAGGATGATCTCACTCTCAGGCCGAAGTTGAAAAACAAGATTAGAAAAGAAAACACAAGTCGAACCTGAAATGGAATTGGAGTATTACACCAAAGTAAAAGACTCGGGGGTGGGTGGGTGGGTGGGGAGAATACAGGTCCATGAAAAATGATGAATGAAATAGTGGGGGTTGTATTGTTAAATGGGAATCTGGGGAATGTTATGCATGTAAAAAAAAAAAAAAAAAAAGAAGTAGAAACGCAAAGCAGAAATTGAGTTTGGAGTATGGCACCAAAGTAAGAAAGCAGAAGTACACTAGAGTTTGCAGTGAGTACCTCCCTAATACTTCCTCTCCACTTTTCCAAGCTTTGGGTCCATGATTGCTCAACAATTTGTTTGGCTTTGTATGTTAACTCTCTTTTCAGTCACCAGGTTCCAGGTGTCATCGGGATGCCGGCCAGACTTCCCTGGATTGAAGACCCCACCAATATGTCCTGAAGCTCAGCTTCCCTAGAGACCCACCCTACTAGGGAAAGAGAGAGGCAGACTGGGAGTATGGACAGACCAGTCAACGCCCATGTTCAGCGGGGAAGCAATTACAGAAGCCAGACCTTATACCTTCTGCAACCCACAATGACCCTGGGTCCATACTCCCGGAGGGATAGAGAATGGGAAAGCTATCAGGGGAGGGGTGGGATATGGAGACTGGGTGGTGGGAATTGTGTGGAGTTGTACCCCTCCTACCCTATGGTTTTGTTAATTAATCCTTTCTTTAAAAAAAAAAAAATTAAAAAAAAATTAAAAAAAAAAAAAAGAACAACACCAGGGTAAGTCAGATGCCTCTGGCATAACATTTAAGGAGACACTCACTCTTAAGCCACACCTGCTAGACCAGCATCTGCCAACTGCACAACCCTATTTGAAGGATACTTTTACCAGATTTGGTTTCTGTTACTTGTTAACGAAATTACCCTCATGAATTTCCCATTCTTACCCATGAACTAGGAAAGAGTTGTTCTCCCTGGCAATGTTCATAATATGCTCAATTTATGACTATTCTATACTTAGGATGCTGCTATTTCACTGTATAGCCAGATTTACTAGCACTCTGTGAACATTTTTTTTTAGAAATAGGCTGTAAAAAAAAAAAAAAAAAAAAAAGGAAAAAATCTTAGTCTTTTGTCCAACCACCTACCTAATGCAGAAACATACTGTGACTCCTTTTTGTTTATTTGTTTGTTTGTTTTGGTTTTTTTTTACCAGAGCACTGCTCGGCTCTGTCCTATGGTGATGCTAGGGACTAAATTTAGGATCTTTGGTGACTCAAGGAATGAAAAGTATTTTTGCATAGCCATCAAGCTATCTCCCCAGCCTACTTTCTGAAAAAAATTAAATGCAGTATATTTGATTTTAATAACATTTACACTAGAAAGTACATCATTGGAATAAACCAAAAATATTATAAATGCATTGTTGGCTATGTTAAATTAAGTTACTAACTAATTTAATTCAGTGAACTGCCCAGGTCATTTATTTTTGCAAATAATTTGCCGGACAATGGATAAATGATACTCCTTTTTTTTTTTAGTTTTTTTTATTCCACTGCTCCTGGAGGCTATTTTTTCCATTTTGTTGCCCTTGTTGTTTATTGTTGTTGTGGTTATTATTATTGTTGTTATTGCTGTCATTGTTGTTGGATAGGACAGAGAAATCGAGAGAAGGGGAAGACAGAGAGAGGGACAAAAAGATAGACACCTGCAGACCTGCTTCACCACTTGTGAAGCAATCCCCCTGCAGGTGAGGAGCCAGGGGCTGGAACCAAGATCCTTAAGCCAGTCCTTGCACTTAGCGCCATGTGTGCTTAACCTACTATGCTACTGGCCGACCCCCTAAATGATATTCTTCTTCAATGTGCACACACTACCACCATTAACAAAACGAAAAAAAAAAAAAGTTACAAAACCACAAGGTAAAATATCCATAGAGGGCTGAAAAAAATAGCACAATATTTATGCAAAAATACTTTCATTCCTGAGATTCTGAAGCCCCAGGTTCCATTCCCAGCACCACCATGAGCCGGAACTGAGCAGTAGTCTCTGGTGTTTCTACTTACCTCTAATTAAAGTATATAAAATACTTTTTAAAAATTGCACTGAAATGATAATTCAGAATAATGAAAAATACTTAACATTATAGCAAATATAATTTTATCCAAATAAAACAAATACAGGTTTATATATGTTATAAATCATAATATTCTAACACAAATCTATTGCTCTGTACTATTATTTGCAAATGGTATACTATTTAGCTTTTGGCTCTATTTAAACCTTAAATAAAAAAAAAAAAACCCTGGGGCTGGGGCAACATAATGGTTATGCAAAAAACTTTCATGCCTGAGGCTCTGAGGTCCCAAGTTCAATCCTCAGCACCACCATAAACCAGACCTCAGCAGTGCTCTAGTCTATCTCTGTCTCTTTCTCTATAAAGTAAATTTAAAAATTGGAAGAGAAAAACGTCCGTGGCGAGGGGAAATGGCCCAGCTTCACAGAGCACAGTATTAGTATGCCTGAGGGCCCAAGGTGCCCAGCACCACCATAAGCCACAGTTGAGCAGTGGTCTCGCCTTATCTCTCTCCTTTTCCTCGTGTCTCTCTCACTAAAATAAATAAGTAGATTTCTAAAAGAAAAAAATTCTGACCACATATAACTGGTGTGCTGTAAGAAACCCTACTAAATAATAAAACAACTCTTTCTTGGTATGCTCACAATATAAGGAACATTTGCTATCACATTGGCAGGAGCATATTTTGACATAGAAATACATCTTGAAATTTGAACATATTATAATGTTCAATAGAGTAGCTTTCTTTTTTTTAAAAGAAAATCTTTATTTATTTATTGGATAGAGACAACCAGAAATCAAGAAGGAAGGGGGAGATAGATAGAGATAGAGATAAAGAGAGAGAGAGAAAAAGAGAGAGAGAGAGAGAGAAAGAGAGCTGCAGCCCTGCTTCACCAACTGCAAAGCTTTCCCCCTGCAGGTGGAGACCTGGGACTTGAACCCGGGTCCTTGTGCAGTGTAACATGTGCGTTCAACCAGGTGCGCCACCACCCAGCCCCTACAGCAGCTTTCTAAATAAACTTTAGTGCCTTATTCTATGTAAGATTCTATCCTACATCTCTCCTTATATGTACAGGAACAGGTAAAAAAAATATTAGGACTGGGCCAGGCAGTGGTGCACCTGGTTAAGTGCACACATTATAATGCACAAGGACCCAGACTCAAGTCCCTGGTCCCCACCTGCAGGAGAAAGCTTCGTGAGTGGTCAATCGGGGCTGCAGGTGTCTCTCTGTCTCTTGCCCTCTATCTCTCCCTCTCTTCTCAACTTCTGTCTCTATCCAGTAATTAATAAATAAATAAAATTAAAACTAATTAAAAAAAAAGAAACTATCAGGACTTGTTACAAAAAGCACCCCCACATTCATTATCCATTGTTACTACCTCTAAGGTTCTAAAGCCTTTAACAACAGAAAGGGAAAGAGGGAAGGAGGAATGGAGAAACAGTGTCCCTGTTATTTACACATACAAGTAAATGATATAAATATATAATTATTACACACACACACACACACACACACACTTCTATCACTGGGGTTTCATTGCTTCGGTCAACTTTTTCAGATAAGAAAGAGAAAAAGACACTATAGCACTGGGGGCTAGGCAGTGACGCACCTGGTTAAGCACTTACATTATAGTGTGCAAGTACCCAGGTTTAAGCCTCTGGTCCCCACATGCAGAGGGAAAGCTTCATGAGTGATGAAGCAAGCCTGCATGTGTCTCTGTCTCCCACCCTACCTCTCCCTCCCCTCTCAATTTTTGTCTCTAGCCAATAATAAATAAATATTATTTTTAAAAAGACACTATAGCACTGAAGCCTCCTTTGTTTGCAGAGAGGGTCAGTTCGAACCTGGATCATGTCCATAACAAAATAAGCAAGCACACTATCCAAGTCAGCAATTTTGCTGGCCCACCCCTATCTGTAGCTATCAATGAATGAGTTAAAAAGCACAGCTATTGCAGCATTATTCTAAAGTATTCTAAGAGTCACAAATGTCAGTTTCCCAGAAAGAGAATCTCCAAATAGTAGAACCAATTCTAAAATGGAATATAATTTCAGGACAAATATTAATAACAAAGTATGAAAACAAAATGTGAACATTTTAGAAAGGACACCACGAGAATGACTATGTTCTTACAGGTTCTGCTGTACCTCTTATTTATGACTGCTCCTAATACCTTTTTTCTTTTTTGCCTCCAGGATTATTGCTGGGGCTCAGTGCCTGCACCATGAATCCACTGCTCCTGGAGGCCATTTTTCCTCCCTTTGTTGCCTTTGTTGTCATACCCTTATTGTGGTTATTATTGTTGTTATTGATGTCACTGTTGTTGGATAGGACAGAGAGAAATGGAGAGAGGAAGGGAAGACAGAGAAGGGGAGAGAAAGATGGACACTTGCAGACCTGCTTCACCGCCTGTGAAGCAACTCCCCTGCAGGTGAGTAGCCAGGGGCTCAAACTGGATTCCTAAACTGGTCCTTGCGCTTTGTGCCACATGTGCTCAACATGCTGTGCTACTGCCCAACCCCCATAACTTGTTTTTAAATTTCTTTGTTGGAGGATTAAGAGTTTATAGTTTCCTAATAACATTATGTAGTATGTTCATGATCATAAATGAGTGTCAAAACTGATGATTTTTTTAAAGTCTTTCCAAGTGAGTTTTTCTGCTCATTGAAAATGACAAAGAATTTCATAAATAAAGAGTTTATAAATCCTGAAAACAACTACCAGGAGGGTAAATTCACTTTTAAACAAACAATAATAAATACAAGGGAATACAAGGGTAGAACTACACGAAAGGAGTGTACCAAGTAATATTCCAACTTCCTGGCAACTGCAGTAATTTGGGGAGAGAAGCAAACAGGGAGGAAACCTCTCCAATCGCTCCTCTGCCTTTGTTCTTACTGGCATTTTAATTTCTGATGACAGACTTTTGTTGTTTGGAGCATAAACCAGACGTACCAGTTTGGAAGCACAATGAGGAGAACAAAGAATGATTTGTTCACACTGCAGGAAAAAAAAAAATCTTTTCTAACCATAGAAAATAGCTTTCGCATGGTGAAAATATGCAAATTACACACCAAGCCAAAAAAGGGGTAGGAGCGGCACAGTGGAGTACAAGTTACAAGTTTAGAATCTCACAACTCAATCTAAAGCAAAGTAAATTATAACAGGCGAGACAATAACATACACAGAAACAAGGCAATAAAAGTTGTGGGAGAGATCTGTAAGTGCTTTTCAGAGAATTCTAAAAAGCAAATGAAGGTCATCTAGCCCTCTGAACCCAACTTGTTCTTGAATTCCTGGTAAATTTTCAAAGGTATCTGACTTCAAAACTGAAAATTCAATCAAATACCAAGGTCAGTAACAATACTCTACGGTGATACAGAGTTCGGACAAGAGTACACATTTACACCCCCAACTTGACGCTGATTGAATGGAGAACTGTGGTCTGCAATTAATTTTCTTTTTTAGCAAACTTACAGAAAGACAACAGACAAATAATATATGAGGTCAGGGAAGCAGTTAAGTATAGACCACATAATTAACATGTGTGAATCCCTGGGTTAGATTTCTGGCACAATAATAATAATAACAATAATAATAATAATGCCATGAGGGGGAGCTCACGAAATAACTCAATTGGACAGTGTGCAAACCAGGTTTGAGTCTGGCACTGCCACCATGAAGAAAGCCTTGGTGCCATGGACTCTTTCACTATTTCTTTGTATCTGTCTATATCTGGAGACATATATGTAAAGTTAGCTAAGTTTTCACTTTTAATACACCTGTTAAAAAAAAAAAAATCACTCCTGTACCAACATAGATCAAAACACAGAATATTATGGGTACTTAATAGGGCCTTCCCATTCTTCTGCATCACAATGCCAACTCAAGAACAACTATTAAAAAAAACTACTAAGACTATATTTTTTAAAAAAACTATTTAAAAATGTTAAGGGTCTGAGAGATCGCTCCATCATCACATGGGAGCACCCTAGAGAGCACCAAGAAAAACTCCATGTGAGGCTTTGGGGTTTCTTGTTCTCATGCTTGATGTCATTCTTCCTCTGTAAAAAGTGTGCCAGGGAGGTAACTCAGTGGTAGTGCAATTATGCAAGGCTCTGGGTTCAATCACCAGTGCCTCATTGAAGAAAAGAAAAAGGGGGGGGGGTGGAGAAAGAAGAACACCATAAATGGTGTGCAGTGCTCTCATTAGTCTTCTCTTTCAAAAAAAGGGGGGGGGGGGTCCAGTAAAGCACAAGAGTTATCTTGAGTGGTGGCCAGGCCTGAGCCATTGGGAACAGTAGAGTAGTGCAGGCACCAAGCCCTGGTCATAATCTAGGTGGCCACAAAGAAACCAAGAAAGTGAGGGAGCAACCAAGCAAGAGAGAGAGTGAAAGGAAGGGAGAGAATAGTTGTAATT
Source organism: Erinaceus europaeus (assembly GCF_950295315.1). Taxonomy (NCBI): domain Eukaryota; kingdom Metazoa; phylum Chordata; class Mammalia; order Eulipotyphla; family Erinaceidae; genus Erinaceus; species Erinaceus europaeus. The sequence goes on from NC_080173.1 coordinate 67,226,605, forward strand.
ACTATCTTGAGCTCTACTACTAAACATAACTTTTACTTGTTCAATGTCGTGTAAACAGAATCACACAGTATGTGCTCTTGTGATTGGTTTCTTTCACACATTACATGCTTATTAAATCTATTCCCTTTCCTGACTACAGTTTTATGTTGCTGTTGCAATACATCTCCACTGTATGAGGTTACTATCATTTACTCAATTTATTCATTCTACTGATGATAGACCCCTGGGTTGTTTCTGCTTCTTTAACATGTTTTTATTTATTTTAATGAGAGATACAGAAAGAAGTGTACAGAGAGCTCAGAACCTCAAGCAGGAAAGTCATTTGCATAACCATTATGCTGTCTCCCTGGTCTCCTTGCTTTCTAATTTCCAGCTATTACAAATCAGTTAAAAAAAAAATTGTGAAATTTTTTTCAAATGGAAAACATTGTCTCAAAGGGTTAAACAGGCATTTTCTTTGTGGCTAAGGGGTTGTTAAAAAAACTTTTTCACATATTTTTGGACTTCAGTCACACTACTTCATGAATGACTGCTAAAGTCTTGTGACCAATATAGTTGCCTAGTTTGTATAAAAAAATAAATAAAAATTATATATCTGGATTAATGGGCTTCAAGATCACTCACCTGGAAAGGTGGCCTGCTTTGTAATTCAGGCTACCCAGGTTTAAGCCCAGCCCCACAACAGGAGAAGATACAGTGCTGTATCTTTCTATTTATTTATTTATTTATTTATTTATTTGTTCCCTTTTGTTGCCCTTGTTTTTTTATTGTTGTAGTTATTGTTGTTGTTACTGATGTTGTCATTGTTGGACAGGGCAGAGAGAAATGGAGAGAGATGGGGAAGGCAGAGAGGGGGAGAGAAAGAGACACCTACAGACCTGCTTCACTGCCTGTGAAGTGACTCCCCTGCAGGTAGGGAGCCTGGGGCTTGAACAGGGATCCTTATGCTGGGTCCTTGCACTTTGCACCACATGCGCTTAACCCACTGCACTACTGCCTGACTCCCCTCTCTTTTTCTTTCTATATGAAAAAGTCAGCCTGGAGCAGTGAAGCCCTAGTGACAACAAAAAAGAAGTTAATGGATTTTAATCTATTTTGCACACTAAATAAAGTGCATGAATCAGTCTCCTCTGGAAAAGAAATGTTGCCTCAAACTAAATATATAAACAGCACTATGGCATAACAGCAACAATAATAACCACAACGATAAAAACAAGAGCAACACAACGGGGGGAAAAAACAGCACTATGGAAAAGCTCCATCAAAGCAAATAATGTCAGACTCCTGCCCTCAAAGATCCTTAATTCCAAAAGGTATAGATGATAAATCAATATGGAACATGATTCAACAATTCTCAACAGTTGTAGAAAAGGAAGTTTTTTTGTCCCTAATCAAATTGAATATTAATTCTAACACTAGTAATGAGTGATCTTTCCTTTAACTAAAGTGAATGGACACAGTAGTGTTTTAAACTATGGCTTGTAAAAAAAAAACTCACACAACAGAGGTTGGTACTTGGACAGTGCAATGCTTTGCCATGTATGCAATCTAGGTTTAAACTCAAATACCACAGTACTGAAGGAAGCTTTAGTTCTGCTATCTGTCTGTCTCTCTCTCTTCATATAATGCAGCCTAAGAAGAAACACAATGGACAAAGCACTGAACTCTCAAATGTGAGGTCCTGAATTCAATCCCTGGTAGCACAGGTACCTGAGGGATAATCTGTGTGCATATCCTCTTTCTCTCTCTCTCTCTCTCTCTCTCTCTCCCTCTCCCTCTCCCTCTCCCTCTCCCTCTCCCTCTCCCTCTCCCCTCCCTCTCCCCTCCTCCTCCCCTCTATCATAATAACTAAATAGATCTGGGGGGATAAAATAATAAAGATATTTAAAAATTGGGCGAGGGTAGATAGCATAATGGTTATGCAAAGAGACTCTCATGCCTGAGGCTCCAAGTCCCAGGTTCAACAATCTTCACCACAATCTTCTTCTTCTAGCGTTTGCCCTTCTTCCGTCGCCAGTCAACAGTGTCAGGTTGAGCCTGATGTAAAGTTTCGAGACCTCCTTTGAATCTGGAGAGGTGGCAGTCATTGACTATGTGGGTCATAGTCTGTCTGGAGCCGCAGGGGCAGTTCGGGTCGTCTCTGGCTCCCCAGCGATGGAACATAGCTGCGCACCGGCCATGGCCTGTTCGATAGCGACTGAGGAGGGCCCAATCATAACGTGCTAGGTCAAAGCTGGGTTGACGCTTGCAGGGGTCTGTGATGAGGTGTTTGTTCTTTACCTCAGCTGACTGCCAACCACAATACGTCAGAGCTACGCAGTACTCTGGTGTTTCTGTCTCTCTCTCTCTGCATCTCTCTCAAAAATAAAATAAATAAAATCCTTTTAAAAAAAACGATATTTAAAAATTCACACAAACAGGACTGAGAGACAGCACAGCAATTGTAAAGGAATTGCATGGGGGCCAGGTGGTGGTACACTTAGTTGAGCGCACATGTTACAGTGCTCAAGGAACCAGGTTTGACTGGTTCCCACTTAGAGGGGAAAAGCTTTGCTAGTGATGAAGCAGGGTTACAGGTGTCTTTCTATCTCTCTCTCTCTGTCTCTCTCTCCCCATTCCTCTCAATTTCTGGCTGTCTTGCATGCAAAAGGTCCTAGGTTTAATTCCCTGTACCACCAACAGCTACAGATGAATAGTGCTGTGATTAAATAATGAATATATAAACATTCAAAGCAAATTCAGTTTCTGTTAAAGAGGGAAAGAACTAATTCAACAACAAAAAGTTGTCATTTTTCTTTAAAAAACTGCAAATAACATTAACCTTTAATAGATTTACCTATGTTTCAAGATGGTTCTAACACCCATAGATCATCTCTAGTCTGAAATATGAATTAAAATACAAGCCCACCAGACACAAAAGAAAAAAAAATCTGACTTTCAGTCAAAAATATCTTTTTTTGTCAGAGTTCTCAAGACAAGGATTGGATCTTGGTTCTACTTGGAAATTAGTCTAAAGAAGTAAGGCAGCCAATGGGTCCCCAAAGACAGGACACTGGAAGTTGTGTTCTTTTTCTAAAATCGTGACCTATGGCAATAAAACCATGGATGTACAATAAACCAGATCATGATGTAACATATCACAAGTATCACACATCAACGACTTTTTTTCTTTTTTCTTTTTTTTTAATATAAAGACAGTATGGCAAAGAAGCAGAGAGAAAGTGAAAGAGAAGAGACCACAGCACTGAAGCTTCTTTCAATGTGGTGGGTGCTGCCTTCAAACCTGGTAAAACAGTCCTAGCAAAATTTAATAGTATATTATAGTAGCAAATACATTGGCTATTTCTTAGTTCTACAAACTTGTTAAGTGTGAATTTGATTTAATATTAAGAGTGCTGACATATCTACATAGCAAAACAAATGTGATGATAAAATTATATATTTAAAATATGTAACACATAAATGACATTCAAAACAGTTAAATCAAAAAGATGCTTCCTGAATAAATGAATCAATTTCTGAGTCTACACTATTCTCATTATTCAACCCCAGTGGCATTTTGCATAATTTGCCCTTACTCCACTGTTTGCAGAGGACCTAATACCTAGATAGTTGTAGTATTACCATACCATAAAATATATTTTGATATATCTCAAATGCAGCAGTTCTTGATTCTATTATCATTTTTTTCCCCCATTTTACAGCTTTCAAGAAAAGGAGCACTACGTCAAGGAGCACACTGCTTGTGTAGTCATTTTTGTTGTTCCTGAGTTTGGGTTTTTTTTTTTTTTTTTTTTTTTTTTAGAAGCTTTCATAAGATTTTTAATTTATGGGAGTTGGGCTGTAGTGCAGTGGGTTAAGCGCAGGTGGAGCAAAGTGCAAGGACCGACATAAAGGATCCCAGTTCGAGGCCTGGCTCCCCACCTGCAGGGGAGTTGCTTTACAAGCAGTGAAGCAGGTCTACAGGTGTCTATCTTTCTCTCCCCGTCTCTGTCTTCCCCCTCCTCTCTCCATTTCTCTCTGTCCTATCCAACAAAGGTAACAACAAAAATAGCTACAACAATAAAACAAGGGCAACTAAAGGGAATAAATAAATAAAATAAATATATTAAAAAAGATTTTTAATTTATTTCAATACTAGTGATTAAATATAGGTTTACAAAATTGCAAGATTTCAATGGTAGCATTTCACACTCATGTATGAGGCAGTCTTTATCACAGTACTCCTCAACCTTCCACTTAAGATCAAGTCAGTCTCCACTATCTCACATTCATTTACATGACTAAATGTATGTTATGTGACAGCTCTTCCTTATCAACAGTAATGTAAAAACATTCCACTTAGATATACAAGTGTACAGCTATCATCAATCTTTTCTAATTGTTTCACATGTACTAACTATGTAGATACAACTAAAATGAAGTGTGTGTTTGTGAGTGTGTTATGTAGGGTCCTCATATACTCAGGATTCCAACACTCTTCTGTCAAAATTTTCTTTCTTTTCATTTCAGAGATAGAGAGTGATCCGGAAGGTGACATGATGGATAAAGTATTAGACTTAAAAGCATAAGTTCCTCAGTTCAATCTCTGATATCTCAGAAATCAGAGTCCCTCTCTCTTTCCTCTCTATCCTTAGTACATAAAAAAGGTTTTTTTTTTTTAAGAGGTATTGAAGAAGGAGAGACCCCAAGTACTATTCCACCATCCACAGAGCTTGTTCTGAGGCCAATGGTGCTCCTTTGTGGCACTGGGGCTCAAACCCAAAGCATGTGCTATAACAGGTGAGCTTTTCTAGCCTAAAAATATTACCTTTCATTAATCAACAACTTACAAAGTAATACCAATACATTTTTCAATTAAGGGTAAGGTGGAAAGTATGGGCTTTAGTTATTAATAATGCTAGTTTTGTTTAATCAATTTTAATAAATGTACTACACAGATTACAGATTTAATAGTAGGGGATAATGAAGGAGAAGGAAAGTGAGGAGACAAATAGAAACTGCATATTCAGTGGGGCAAGCGGTGGTACACCTGGTTAAGCACATACATTACACAAGGACCCATGTTTGAGCCCCTGGTCCCCACCTGCAGGAGGGAAGTTTCACTGATGAAGTGGGGCTGCAAGTGTCTGTCTCTCTCCCTCTCTATCTGCCCCTCCCTTCTCAATTTCTGTCTCTATCTAATTAAAAAAAACAACTGAAACTGCATATTCCACTCAATCTTTATGTAAAACTAAAACTGCTCAAAAAATTAAGTGTGGAGCTTAGGAGATAGCATAATGCTTACACAGAAACACTTTGATGCCTAAGGCACCAAAGGTCCATGTTCAATTTCAAGCATCAAGTGCCAGACCTGGACACTGCTCTGGTTAAAAAAAAAAAAAGAAAAAGAAAAAGAATAGAAAAGAAGAGGAAAAAGTGTCCCACTAGGGAAAGAGAGAGACAGGCTGGGAATATGGATCGACCTGCCAACTCCCATGTTCAGCGGGGAAGCAACCACAAAAGCCAGACCTTCCACCTTCCGCACCGTTTATCGATCCTGGGTCCACAGTCCCAGAGGGATAAAGAATAGGGAAGCTATCAAGGGAGGGGACTGGATATGGAGCTCTGGGAGTGGGCATTGTGAGGAATTGTATCCCTCTTATCCTATAGTCTTGTCAATATTTCCATTTTATAAAAAAATTTAAGTGTGTTTTCACACAGAGATAGAGATATGTGTGTGTGTGTGTGTGTGTGTGTGTGTGTGTATAGTGAAAAATTTCACAAACAGATTTTAACCTTTGTGACCTCAGAGGTAGTATAGTGATTACAACATTGGACATATAGGCTTGAGGCTTCAGGTTCAATACCCAGCATTTCATGTACCAGAGTGGTGCTCTGGTTCTCTCAATCTTCTCTTTACTCACTAATAAATATATTTTTTAATGTAATCTTCTGAAATCTCCCAAAAAGTAGGGGTAAAAGGTAAAACAAAAAAACAAGAACCCTACTGAGCTGAAATGAAGAGGTGATGAGGTCCATACGCAGGAATTGATTTCCTAAAGCAAATAAAAACAAAAACTTCACCTACTAGTACACAATTATTACTCTGCTAATTATTTCAATATAGACTAATCATATGGAAAGCTCAACAGATCTGGAGTTCCTTAAAAAGAAGACTGTGTCATTAACTGCTTTCATGTAAAAATTAACTATTTCTGGGGGCCGGGCAAGAGCACTGCGGGTTAAGCACACATGGCGCAAACACAAGGACTGGTATATGGATCCTGGTTTGACCCCCAGCTCCCCTGGGCTCCCCACCTGCAGCGGAGTCGCTTCCCAGGCAGTGAAGCAGCTCTTCTGGTGTCTTACCTTTTTCTTCCCCTCTCTGTCTTCCCCTCTTCTCTCCATTTCTCTTTCTTATCCAACAACAGCAGCAGCAGCAAGAAGAAGAAGGGCAACAAAATGGAAAAAAAGAGAGAAAAAGGTCTCCAGGAGCAGTGGATTTGTAGTGCAGGCACCAGAGATAACCCTGGAGGGGAAAAAAATTAACTTCTTTTCTTTCTTTCTTTTTTTCTTATTATAAGGACAGAGGCAGAAAGAGTGAAAGAGAAAACAGAACGAAAGTTTCCTTCAATGTTTTAGGGTCGGGCTTGAACCTGGGTTGTGCATGTGGCAAAGCACACACTATCCAGGTGAGCTGTTTTGTAGGCCCACAATAATTTATTTCAATTAAGGAGAAAGGATAGTACTATTAAGAAAAGAAAGAGAGACCTGGAAATGTCATCTTAGTAATACTAAGTTATTCAGTTACTAAACAATAAAAGGACCTTATCTAGCTACATAAGTGACAACTGTAACTACAAAATAACCTCTAGAGCTAATATGATGAGATAATTACATTTTACACATGAAGAAAGAAAAATTTTCCCAAAAAATGATCTGCCAAAAGAAGCACCAGAATCTGTTCACTATATTCACAAAATAATTTTAAAATTCAACCCTTTTTTTTCTAACAAGTCCCTGCACACTGTGTTACACACTGTGTTAGTATCAAATCAACAATCAAAAACTTAAGCTAGCACAGCTCGAAAAAAAAAAATTCCTAAAGGAAAAAGGAAGGAGACAAACTGTCTTTTTTTTCCCCCTACCCTATCACAAATGACTGAGTCAATGTCAGAGTGTCAGTATGTCTGTAGCCTGCTCTGTATGCCATCAAAAAAAAAAAAAAAAAGTTTATTTGTGAGGACCAACAACTTATAGAACAGATATTTGCTAACCACATAAAACACACTGCAACTTAGTCTGTATTTTGGTCTTGACATTAAATTCAAAATATAAAACTTGAGGCAAGAAGGAAGTGAGTTTCAAGAATATGAAAACCGCAGAACATAAATAATGAATGGAACTTGTAATCATGCTTTCATACTTCCAAATTCTTTTTTTTATTATTTTCCCTTTTGTTGCCCTTTTTTTTTTTTTTATTGTTGTTGTAGTCATACTTCCAAATTCTAACACACAAAGAAAAGGGTATTTTTAAGGCAATTCTAACCTTTCCCCTTCAGCCTGATTTTTTGAAAGGAAGATCAAAGAAAAGCAAAAGAAAAACTCACATGTTCCTCCAGTTATGCAACACAGATTTAGACATTACACTTCAAAACCCAGCCATTACTTCAGCACCACCAATCCAAATACCAGAGCTTTGAAGCAGTTCTAATGGTATCTCCCATTTGCAAGTAACACTTCTGTAGTCAAAAGATCTTAGTCAGGGTAGATGTTAATGTAAAATCACTCAGACTACACAGACACAAATGCCTAGAGGCAGACTGGAAGGTGTTCAGAAGTCAATGTAACACCATTACAGACAGTGTCAGCCTAGCAGCTGTCATAAACACTTCATAATCACTCAGACACACAAACTGGATTCCCTTTAACTTAGTATTTCTAGCTGAATACATGTCCAAATAAAAAGAGAAAGAAAGAAAGAAAACAGTGCCACAGATAAGTCAATTTTGGCTTATTTTTTTGTTGCTTTTTTTTTTCCACTTTTAAAAGACTGAGTTTGGGGAGTCCAGCGATCGCCAGAGGATTAAGCACACATGGTGTGAAGCACAAAGACCAGCATAAGGATCCGGGTTCGAGTCCTGGGCTCTCCACCTGCAGGGGAGTCGCTTCACAGGTAGTGAAGCAGGTCTGCAGATGTCTATCTTTCTCTCCCTCTCTGTCTTCCCTTCCTCTCTCCATTTCTCTCTGTTCTATCTAACAACGATGACAACAAAAATAACTACAACAATAAAAAAACAAAGGCAACAAAAGGGAAAATAAATATAAAAAATAATAGTAATAAAATACTTTTAAAAAAGCAAAACAAAAGACTGAGTTTGTCACAATGTACTAGATTTGTAACCCTATGCTGATTGGGGTTACTGTCCATTGACAGAAAATACTTGCTTTCAAGGCAGATATCTAATCAAGGAAAAAATTATCATATTGAAACCCAAAATTTTTCTCCCATAAAACAGACATCTTACTAACTTAAAAAAAAAATGATGGGGGAGTCAGGGGGTAGTGCAGCAGGTTAAGCACACATGGTGCAAAGCGCAAGGACCGGTATAAGGATTCCGGTTTGAGACACACACCCCACCCCCTCCCCACTTCCCACAAGCGGTGAAGCAGGTCTGCAGGTGTCTTTCTCTCCCCCTCTCTGTCTTCCCCGCCTCTCTCCATGTCTCTGTCCTATCCAACAAGGATGGGAACAATAATAACTACAACAATAAAACAACAAGGGCAACAAAAGAGAATAAATAAAATATTTTTTACATGATGGCGGTTGGGTGGTGGTGCACCTAGTCAAGCGCACATGTTACAGTGCAAGAGGACCTGGGTTCCAGTCCCCCCTCCTCCTGGCCCCGTCCCCATCTGCAGATGGAAAGCTTTTCAAGTGATAAAGCAGTGCTGCAGGTGTCTCTCTGTCTCGCTTCCTCTCTATCTCCCCCTTCCCTCTAGATTTCTGTCTCTATCCAATAAATAAATAGATACTAAAAAATTAAAAATTAAAAAAAACTGAAAGACAATTTTAAAAAAATAAAGAAAATGACCAGCACTACCAACAGAAGCAGAAAGTAGAGCACTTGCAAAAAATATAATAGTGGGGGTGGAAGCATATAATATAAAATGATATGACCTCTTTGGAAAAACCTAGGCAATTTCTAATATGTACATGACAATCCTGCAATTCCATTCCTAGGAACATACCTAGAAATAGAGCACATGTATCTACAGTTATCTTCACAGAAGCTTTATTCACTATAGCCACAAGTTAGAAACACGAGTGTTCATCAAAAGTTTTTTTGTTTCTTTTTGGTGGAGGAGGGTGGTAAGCTGGGACGTTGTGTATGTGTGAGTCCAGGCCACTTTTTCATTTAGATAGAAACAGAAGGGGGGGGGGCAGGCGGTGGCACACCTGGTTAAGCGCATATACTACAGTGCTCAAGGACCAGGGTTCAAGCCCCTGGTCCCCATCTGCAGAAGGAAAGTTTCGCAAGTGGTGAAGCAGGGCTGCAGGTATCTCTCTGTCTCTTTCCCGCTCTATCTCCCCTTCCCCTCAATTTCTCTCTCCCTATCTAATAAATAAATAAATAAATAAATAAATAAATAAATAAATAAAGTTAGAAAAAAAGAAAGAGGCGAGTCAGGCGGTAATGCAGCGGGTTAAGAGCACGTGGCGGCGCAAAGCGCAAGGACCAGCACAGACCAGCATAATAATCCCGGTTCGAGCCCCTGGCTCCCCACCAGGGGAGTCGCTTCACAGGCAGTGAAGCAGGCCTGCAGGTGTCTTGTCTGTCTTTCTCTCCCCCTCTCTGTCTTCCCCTCCCCTCTCCATTTCTCTCTGTCTTATCCAACAACGACGACATCAGTAACTACAACAATAAAACAACAAGGGCAACAAAAGGAAATAAAGAAAAGAAAAGAAGCAGAGAGGAAGAGCCACTACACACTAGAGCCTCCCCCAGAACCTCCCTCAGACTCCCATAAGACACACACACACCCTACCTAGAGAGCTCTCTCTCCAACTACAAACTGATACATGCAAACAGGAGAATAAACACAATATAATAAGAATAAAAAGTAAAGGGGTGGGCAGATAGCAGAACGGTTACGTAAAAATACTTTCATGTCTAAGGCACTGAAGGTCTCAGGCTCAATGTCTAGCACCACTATAAACCAGAGCTGAGCAGTGCTCTGGTAAAATTAATTAATCAATTAATGGTAGAATAAAATACAAGGTATTGTAACATGAAAGAATATAAATGAATCTAGAAAATGAATTTGAGCAAAAAAAAAAAAAGACAAAATCAAGTATATTATGTGAGAATTCCACTTTTGAGTTTGAAAATGACTAATTGATCTTAGCTATGATGACAGGAAAAAAGCTCATCTTAATAAAATTTATTTAAGTAATCATTTTTGCTCTATCCAATAATTTTGTTTACTTATAGTAGTACAAATGTGTCACTGTCATAAATCCCATAATTTGTCTTAAATCACAATAGTACACATTCTAAAGAATGCATGTCAAGTAAAGAATATTCTGAGAAAAAAATATAAAATAAAGGATTTTTTTTTTCCTCCAGGGTTACTGCTGGGCTCAGTGCCTGCACCACGAATCCACCGCTCCTGGAGGCCATCCTTCCCCCACTTTGTTGCCCTAGTTGTGGCAGCCTCGCTGTGGTTATTATTATTACCATTGTTGATGTTGTTCCTTGTTGGATAGGACAGAGAGAAATGGAGAGAGGAGGGGAAGACAGAGAGGGGGAGAGAAAGATAGACACCTGCAGACCTGCTTCACCGCCTGTGAAGCGACACCCCTGCAGGTGGGGAGCCGGGGGCTCGAACCGGGATCCTTACACCGGTCCCTGCGCTTTGCGCCACGTGCACTTAACCCACTATGCCACCGCCCGACCCCCAAAATAAAGGATTTTTAAAAAATATTTATTATGTATTATTTATTTATGTATTAAGGAGAAAGAAAAAGAGAACCAGACATTGCATTGGTACATATGCTTCCAGGGATCAAACTCAGGACTTAATGCTTGAGAGTCCAGCACTTTATCCACCATGCCACTTCCCAGACCACTGAAGTAAGTTATTTATTTATCTATGAGAAAGAAGAAGAGAAAACCACAGCATCACTCTGGTGCATGTGATGGCAGGGGCTGGACTCAGTACATAATGCCTGAGAGTCCAAAGCCTAGGGGAAGCTTCATGAACACTGGAGCTTCTTTTCCTTCTTTCTTTCTTTCTTCCTTCCTTTCTTCCTTTCTTTCTTTTCTCTCTCTCTCTCTCTCTCTCTCTCTCTCTCCCCACCCCTCAACCCTTTCTATCTCTATCTCTAACTGAAGGAATAAAAAAAATAGTTCACCAATATAGGGTCAGCGCTGGGGACACAGCCTAATAGTTATGCGAAAGACTTTCATGCCTGAGGCTCTAAATTCCTGGGTTCAATTCCTCATACCACCAGAAGCCAAGTGGAAAGAGGGATGAGAAGATGGTAGGAAGGAAGGAAGGAAGGAAGGAAGGAAGGAAGGAAGGAAGGAAGGAAGGAAGGAAAGGAAGGAAGGAAAGGAAGGAAAGAAGGAAGGAAAAAGTGAAAGGAAAGTAGGGTTAGTAAGAAAGCTCACTGGGAAAATGTCTGCTAAGGTTCAAGCCCCACCCCATACACCACATGGGACACTGGGGTAAGTCTTAGTGCTGTGGTATCTCTCTCTGTGTCTTTCTGTGTCTCTCAGTCTGAAAAAAAGAGAGCCAGCAGTGGTGAAGCCCAGGCAATAATAATAATAAAAAAGTGAACCTCAATATTAAAAGGTAGACTGAGAAAATGTACCAGCATAAGTTATCTACTGGGTTGTCAGAAAAGTCATGATGCATTTTTGCATAGAAAAACAGAAAAGACACAACAAGTGCCACTGCAGCATGCTTCACTTCAGACTGTGTCCAGAGACTTCACATGTGGAACAACAACCCTTCAGCTTCATCACTCGGTGAGACCTTTCCTTTCAAAGTATTCTCTAATTCCATCCCAGGTGGTTCACTTTCTAACAAAGTCCCAAAACGTAGCTATAGACCAGGTTCCAGGAGATAGAGCATATGCTCACAGGTATCCATAAACTAGGGCAAATATATACCTGAAAGCAGTAGTACACTAGAATTTGCAGTGAGTACCCCCAACACTTTATCTCCACTATTCCAACCTTTGGGTCTTCAACAATTTGTTTGGCTTTGTATGTTAACTCTCTTTTCAGCCACCAGGTTCCAGATGCCATCAGGATGCCGGCCAGGCTTCCCTGGACTGAAGACCCCACCAATGCGTCCTGGAGCTCAGCTTCCCCAGAGACTCACCCTTCCAGGGAAAGAGAGAGGCAGACTGGAAGTATGGACCAACCAGTCAACACCCATGTTCAGTGGGGAAGCAATTATAGAAGCCAGACCTCCCACCTTCTGCAACCCACAATGACCCTAAGTCCATGCTCCCAGAGGGATAGAGAATGGGAAAGCTATCAGGGGAGGGGGTGGGATATGGAGATTGGGTGGCGGGAATTGTGTGGAGTTGTACCCCCCCCCCATCCTATGATTTTGTTAATGTCTCCTTTCTTAAATAAATAAATAAATTTAAAAAGAAAAAAGAAAAACAGAAAAGATACATCATGACTTTTCTGACAACACAATCTTAAAAACAAATGTTGACAGTGGGGAAGCTGTGCATTCATGGAAGGGGGGAACTCTGTATATACTGCTCAATTTTGCTTTAAACCTAAAACTTAAAATAAAAAGGAAGCAGTTAAAGTAACTGGTTAAATATGAATTTTATTTTTTCATTTGTAAAGTGAGAATAACAGTAACTAGTAAAATTAAGAGGATAATAAAAAATAATTAGTCATGTGCCTAAAATACTGTGTAGTACACAGCCAGGGGAGATGGCTCAGTGGACAGAACGCAGAGCATGTATGTGTGCAGCTGGGATCCAGGTTCCCGGTATTATAACACTAAAGTAGTATTATGACCTCGCTGTCTGTTACCATGAAATAAGTCTTTAAATAAAAAATAACAATGTCTGGTAGTTTCTAAATCCACAATATCAGTATTATTAAACTTACCAAATTTTACTAGCAAATAGCCAACCCGAAAGTGCCCCGGGGGCAGGGGGCCAGAGGGGCCATGAGGTGTTACAGCAGCTAGAGCTCTGGACACTCAATAAAAAGGTTCCAGGGATCAGGTGGTGGCGCACCTGGTTGAGCATACGTTACCATATGCAAGGATGCAAATTCAAGTTGTGGGTACCCACCTGCATGCAGGAAGCTTCACAAGCAGTAAAGCGGTCCTGCAGTTTGTGTGTGTGTGTGTGTGTGTGTGTGTGTGTCCCTCTCTATCTCCTGCTTCCCTCTCAATTTTTCTTTGTCCTATCAAATAATAATAAATATTTGAAAAATAAAAATAAGGCTCCAAATTCAATCCCCAATATCAAATATGACAGAGTGATGTTTTCTCTATTGCCTCTCTCACTCTTTCTCCATTATTAATATTATAAAAATGAGGCGGAGAAGAAGCTCACCTATGCAAAAGAAGTATCTATGATTGCCTTTGAATCAAATTATAAAGATGACACATATTAAAAAAACTCCACCAGGGATTATCAGTATTCAAGGGCTAAACAGAGATCTATACAAATCTCATCAGAAACCTAATCTCAAAGATTAGGGTTTCTCCACCTCCTGCAATTGACATTCTGGTCTAGACAATTGTGTCTCTATGCTTTATAGGATGTTTAGCAGCATCTCTTACTTTCACCTACTAGATGCCAGTAAAAATTCCCAATCACAACAACACAAAACAAATCTATACACACAGCCAAAAAGTTTGCTTAGGGGCAAAAATCATTCTCAGTTGGGAAGCACTAACACAGGCTGCAATTATGTAAGACAGTGCTACAATATGCATCTTCTAATACCTGGCACAGACTCAAAGGTATCCGAGGGAATGAGCTGTAAAATTACTGACTTCTGAATGTCTGAAGACATGTTCTTTTTTTATGTAGAGCCAGAGTCTGCACATTTACCACACCACTGCTGAGTGGCCTTCCCTAGGGCCAAAGTTCTCATTCTTTTTTATTTTTTAGAAAGAAGAGAGGAAAGCCAAAGCATAGAAACCACAGCACTGCTTCATGACGCTCCCTCTGGTGCTATCCATGGTGCTCCGATGTGATGCCATGGATAGATCTGTGGGCTTTTCACATGGTGGAAAACGTCTTTTAACGGGTGACCTATCTGCAGGTACCATCAAGACATTTCTAACTGTCAAAGTTAGGGAAAATGTTTCCAGCATCTAGTACAAATTGATAGAAGCTACAGATGTAGCTACAAATCCTATAATCCCCAAGACAGACACGTCTAACAAAAAAAAAATAGCAGGATCCAAATGTAAATGTAATTCTGAATCACAAAACAGAATAAACTTAAAAGCTGAAGTGGAGCAGCCCAAGAAGTAGTACAGAGGATAAAGCATTAGAACTTCAAGCAGGAAGTGCCAAATTCAATCCCTGAGTGATATCTTGGTTCTTTCTGCTTCACTCTCTCCTCTTTCTCTTCTCAATAGATGAGTAAAAACTACTCGTTTCTCCTCACATCGTATAAATACTTCACCTTTCAAATTAATTAATTAATTAAAATGGGGGGGGAGAGTCTGAAGAGTATTTATTTCAACAAAAGACAACATAAAAAAGTGAAAATAAAAATAAGGGCTGGGTAGTAGCGCAGCGGGTTAAGCGCACGTGGCGCAAAGCACAAGGACCGGCTTAAGGATCCCAGTTGGAGCCGCTGGCTCCCCAACTGCAGGGAGGTCGCTTCACAGGCGGTGAAGCAGGTCTGCAGCTATCTATCTTTCTCTCCCCCTCTCTGTATCCCCCTCCTCTCTGGATTTCTCTCTGTCCTATCTAACAACAATGACAGCAATGACAACAACAATAATAATAACAACAACAACGATAAACAAGGACAACAAAAATGGGGAAAAATGGCCTCCAGGAGCAGTAGATTGATAGTGCAGGCACCAAGCCCCAGCAACAACCCTGGAGGCAAAAAAAAGTGAAAAGTGCTGCACCTGGCTGAGCGCACATGTTATAATGCCCAAGTTACAATGCCCAAGGACCTGGGTTCGATTCCCTGGCCCCCACCTGAAGGGGGAAAGCTTCACGAGTGGTGAAGCAGTGCTGCAGGTGTCTCGGTGTCTCTATGTCTCTCTCCCTCTCTATCTCCCCCTTCCCTCTCAATTTCTGGCTGTCTCTGCCCAATAAATAAAGATAATTTTTTTTGAAAAAGTAAAGGGACCGGGTGGTGGCACACCTGGTTGAGCACATGTATTACAATGCACAAGGACCCGGGTTCAAGACCCTGGTCCCCACCTGCAGGGGGAATGCTTCATGAGTGGTGAAGCAGGGCTGCGGGCGTCTCTCTGTCTCTCTCCCTCTCTATCACCCCCTTCCCTCTTGATTTCTGGCTGTCTCTATCCAATAAATAAAGATAATAAAAAAATTATTAAAGTAAAAATGTAAGAATAGTCATAAAGGAGACAACTAGGAGAGATGCTAAAACTATACAAAAATATATTAGGGATTACATAGTACAGTTGTTATCAAATTTAAATTCCAGGTTTTGATAATAGTGCTATGACTGCACAAGATAATGAGTCTCTCCTTAGACATTATAAAGTGAATTGTTTATAGAAAAGGAGAATGAGAAAGAAAAAAAGAAAAAGGGAGGAAATCACTGTAATTGTTAAATGTGAGTGAAGAGTAACAGCAGCTTCTTTACCAGCTACAGAATTTTCTACAAGCAGCCTATGGACATCTAATTCTTGACAAGGGAGCCCAAACAATTAAATGGAGAAAAGAGAGTCTCTTCAACAAATGGTGTCAGAAACTTGGGTTGAAACATGCAGAAGAGGGAATCCGGCTGAAGCGCAGCAGTTTAAGCACAGGTGGTACAAAGCACAAGGACCAGCCTAAGGATCCTGATCTTTCTCTTGCCCTGTCTTCCCCTTCTTTCTCCATTCCTCTCTGTCCTAGCTAATAACGATGACATGAATAACAACAATAATAATAACTACAGGGAGTTGTACAGTAGCGCAGTGGGTTAAGCACAGGTGGCGCAAAGCACAAGGACGGGCATAAGGATCCAGGTTCCAGCCCCCGGCTCCCCACCCACAGGGGAGTCGCTTCACAGGTGGTGAAGCAGGTCTGCAGGTGTCTGTCTTTCTCTCCCCCTCTCTGTCTTCCTCTCCTCTCTCCATTTCTCTCTGTCCTATCCAACAACGACATCAATAACAACAATAATAACTACAACAATAAAACAAGGACAACAAACGGGAATAAATATAAAAATATTTTTAAAAAACAAAACAATAATAACTACAACAACAATGAAAAACAAGGGCAACAAAAGTAAAAATAAAGAAAGAAAAGGCAAAAGAAAGAAACATGCAGAAGAATGAAACTGAACTACTACATTTCACCACAGACAAAAGAAAGCTTTTCCCCTCTTTATTTCCTGATAGGAGGTGGGAGACAGAGAGAAAATGTGAAACACCACACAGATAGCACTGCTTGAACTCTGTGTCCAAACATTATCTTGGTTTAAAAGGGAAAAGCATCAACAGGTTCTCAAACAAGAAAGATCCCAACTGACAATAACAAATTTCAAACTCAAAAAAAATTCCTATACCAAATCAACAAGACAGTATTATTATTATTTTTTTTACCAGAGCACTGCTCAACTCTAACCCCAGGCATGAGAGTCTCTTTGCATAAGCATTATGCTATCTCCCTAGGCCCAACAAGTCACTATTAAAACAGAAATAAAAACTGGCCCAGAAGGTGGTGCGTTGGAAAAGCAGTGACCTCCAACGAAGAGTTTGATCCCCAGCATCACGTGATGATATTCTCTCTCTCCGTCTCCCTCTCTCTCTCTCATAGACTTCTATTAATCACAAACAACATCTTAAGGCTGGGGAGAAAACAGGAGATAATGGTTATGCAAAAAGATTCTCGTGCCTGAGGCACCAAAAGTTCTATCCCCAGCACCTCCTCAAATCAGACTAGAGCAGTGCTCTGAAAACAAGTAAATTTAATTTGTAAAGAGTACAAAATATTTTTTAAAAAGCCTTGATAAAAAAGTTAATAGATAAAGATTACACTTCAGATAACAACAAGGGCAAAAAAAGGGAATAAATAAATATTAAAAAAAAAAAAAAAAGATTCCGGAGGCGGAGCTACGAGCAGCAGATCGCTTTCTCTCCTCTCCTCTCCTCTCCCGGATCAACTAGGAATACCAAAGGAGACCACCCGGACCGAAACAAGACAGGACTAGAATGACCACAGGAACCCAGTAAATCACCCGTGAGTACAAACACGCGTGGCTGGTGACAGAGAGGAGAGAGGGGCCTAAGGAGAGATTAAGTGACTGCTAACAGTTCAACAGTTTATCAGTGGAAACACCACCTCCAGTCTGCTCCACCAACAAGGGGACAGCTGAAGGGAGGAAAGGACTCCCCAGAGACTCACCAAGTACAACTCTGAGTCTCCATTGCTACTACCCTCAGAATCTGGAGCAGCAACAGGGAGGGACACCAGGGCACAGAGATCTAACCGGGAAACTCAGGAGAAGACCTATACCTCGGTGGCATAGCTGAAGGGCTGTGAAAGTCTCTTTGCATAACCACTGGATTATCTCTGCCACACCCTGCTTTATCTCTTGGTCAGGAGTCATTGATTAAGCCAAGAAGCCTATTGATAGTTTAAAAGCCCTCAGGCTACCATAGCCTACAGGGGGAAAAAAAAAAGGCTTTTACACCACTGAACTCCAACTCAGGGATTGAAAAAACTGTTAACTTATATAAAATGGTTAAAACAACAAGAAAAAATAATGGAGATTCAAACCAGAACAAGAGTCCAGCTAAAAGTCCTCCAGAGGGCGAAGCACAAAACAACGAGTTCAACATCCAAACATTAGCTAAGGAAATAATAACAGGAGTGAGTAAAGAATTTGAAAAAATTGTAATCAGAACTGCAGGAACAACAAATGAGAATAAGGAAGAAAATTCTAATAATCTCATGGTTATTAGAGAGCTGAAAGCTGAAATTGCTGAGCTAAGAAGGCAACTAGCTGAACAAGCTAAAACAGTATCAGAGCAGGGCAACAAAATAGATGAACTCCAGAAAGCAGTAGAGGGCAGAGAGAATAGAATCAATGAGGTTGAAGACAGAATTAGCAAGATTGAGGATGAATTAGAGACAACTAAAAAAGGAGTAAGAGATCTCAAAAAGAGATTAAGAGATGCTGAAAACAACAACAGAGTCTTATGGGATGACTTCAAAAGAAACAATATACGCATTATTGGCTTACCAGAGGAAGAAAGAGAAGGGGAGGAAGAAAGCATTCTCCAGGCCATAATAGCTGAAAATTTCTCTAGTCTAGACAACACCAAAGACATAAAGATTCAAGAAGCCCAGAGGGTCCCAAACAGAATTAACCCAGACCTAAAGACACCAAGACATGTCATACTTAGATTGGAAAGGAATAAGGATAAAGAAAGGATCTTCAAGGCTGCAAGAGAAAAACAAAGAGTCACCTACAAAGGAAAACCCATAAGATTAGCAGCAGACTTCTCCATACAAACACTACAGGCCAGAAGAGAATGGCAAGATATCTATCGAGTGCTCAATGAGAAAGGCTTTCAACCAAGAATACTATATCCTGCTAGATTGTCATTCAGACTAGATGGAAGCATCAAAACCTTCTCAGACAAGCAACAGTTGAAGGAAGCAACCATCACCAAGCCTGCCTTGAAAGAAGTTCTGAAAGGTTTCCTATAAACAACCAGACCACCACAAATAGAACATATATCAAAACACTCTAAAACTCTACAAGAACGACGTTAAAATATCTTCAATCTTTGATATCAATAAATGTGAATGGCCTGAATTCACCTATTAAAAGACACAGAGTAGGAAGATGGATCAGAAAACACAACCCAACAATATGTTGTCTACAGGAAACTCACCTAACGCAACAAGACAAACACAGACTTAAAGTGAAAGGATGGAAAACTATCATTCAAGCCAACGGCCCACAAAAAAGGGCAGGAACAGCTATTCTCATATCTGACATGATAGACTTTAAAAGAGATAAGATTAAAAAAGATAGGAATGGACACTACTTAATGCTCAGAGGATCAGTCAATCAAGAGGACTTAACAATTATTAATATCTATGCACCCAATGAGAAACCATCTAAATACATCAAACTTCTACTGAAAGAGCTACAGCAATATATTAACAGTAACACAATCATAGTAGGGGACTTCAACACCCCACTCTCTCAACTTGACAGATCATCCAGGAAGAAAATCAGTAAAGACATAAGGGAGCTAAATGAAGAGATAGATAAACTAGAACTATTGGACATTTTTAGAGTCATTCATCCCAAGAAACTGGAATACACATTTTACTCAAATCCACATGGATCATTCTCAAGGATAGACCGGATACAGCAGTATATCAAAAAAATTGTTCATCATGACCAAGTGGGGTTTATCCCAGGCATGCAAGGTTGGTTTAATATACGTAAATCAATCAATGTGATCCACCACATCAACAAAAGCAAGACCAAAAACCACATGGTCATATCAATAGATGCAGAGAAAGCCTTTGACAAAATACAACATCCCTTTATGATCAAAACACTACAAAAAATAGGAATAGATGGAAAATTCCTGAAGATAGTGGAGTCTATATATAGCAAACCTACAGCCAACATCATACTCAATGGTGAAAAACTGGAAGCATTTCCCCTCAGATCAGGTACTAGACAGGGCTGCCCACTATCACCATTACTATTCAACATAGTGTTGGAAGTTCTTGCCATAGCAATCAGGCAGGAGCAAGGAATTAAAGGAATACAGATTGGAAGAGAAGAAGTCAAACTCTCCTTATTTGCAGATGACATGATAGTATACATGGAAAAACCTAAGGAATCTAGCAAGAAGCTTTTGGAAATCATCAGGCAATACAGTAATGTGTCAGGCTATAAAATTAACATTCAAAAGTCAGTGGCATTCCTCTATGCAAACACTAAGTTAGAAGAAATTGAAATCCAGAAATCAGTTCCTTTTTCTATAGCAACAAAAACAATAAAATATCTAGGAGTAAACCTAACCAAAGAAGTGAAAGACTTGTATACTGAAAATTATGAGTCACTACTCAAAGAAATTGAAAAAGAAGTGGAAAGATATTCCATGCTCATGGGTTGGAAGAATTAACATCATCAAAATGAATATATTACCCAGAGCCATCTACAAATTTAATGCTATCCCCATCAAGATCCCAAGCACATTTTTTAGGAGAATAGAACAAATGCTACAAAAGTTTATCTGGAACCAGAAAAGACCTAGAATTGCCAAAACAATCTTGAGAAAAAAGAACAGAACCGGAGGCATCACACTGCCAGATCTCAAACTATATTATAGGGCCATTGTCATCAAAACTGCTTGGTACTGGAACATGAACAGACACACTGACCAGTGGAATAGAATTGAGAGCCCAGAAATGAGGCCCCACACCTATGGACATCTAATCTTTGACAAAGGGGCCCAGACTATTATATGGGGGAAGCAGAGTCTCTTCAACAAATGGTGTTGGAAACAATGGGTTGAAACATGCAGAAGAATGAAGCTGAATCACTGTATTTCACCAAATACAAAAGTAAATTCCAAGTGGATCAAGGACTTGGAGGTTAGACCACAAACTATCAGATACTTAGAGGAAAATATTGGAAGAACTTTTTTCCGCATAAATTTTAAAGACATTTTCAATGAAACGAATCCAATTACAAGGAAGACTAAGGCAAGTATAAACCTATGGGACTACATCAAATTAAAAAGCTTCTGCACAGCAAAAGAAACCACTACCCAAATCAAGAGACCCCTCACAGAATGGGAGAAGATCTTTACATGCCATACATCAGATAAGAGTTTAATAACCAACATATATAAAGAGCTTGCCAGACTCAACAACAAGACAACAAATAACCCCATCCAAAAATGGGGGGAGGACTTGGACAGAATATTCAACACAGAAGAGATCCAAAAGGCCGAGAAACACATGAAAAAATGCTCCAAGTCTCTGATTGTCAGAGAAATGCAAATCAAGACAACAATGAGATATCACTTCACTCCTGTGAAAATGTCACACATCAGAAAAGGTAACAGCAGCAAATGCTGGAGAGGGTGTGGGGTCAAAGGAACCCTCCTGCACTGCTGGTGGGAATGTCAATTGGTCCAACCTCTGTGGAGAACAGTCTGGAGAACTCTCAGAAGGCTAGAAATGGACCTACCCTATGACCCTGCAATTCCCCTCCTGGGGATATATCCTAAGGAACCCAACACATCCATCCAAAAAGATCTGTGTACACATATGTTCTTGGCAGCACAATTTGTAATAGCCAAAACCTGGAAGCAACCCAGGTGTCCAACAACAGATGAGTGGCTGAGCAAGTTGTGGTATATATACACAATGGAATACTACTCAGCTGTAAAAAATGGTGACTTCACCGTTTTCAGCCGATCTTGGATGGACCTTGAAAAAATCATGTTGAGGTCCTGGGGAAGATGGCGCCCTGAGAAATCGCTAACAGCGAGTGCTCTGATAGCATCGTCTGCAACGGTAGGATTTTCTGCCTTTAGCAGGCCAGTCAATAAGGGGGGGGCACCAAAGAAGTGATTACAGTTTAATTTGGGTTAACAATTAGAACAAAGGTGACACGGACTAGCGGGGCGCCAGAATTCCCAGGCGGCGCCAGGCAAGGCGAGTGCGCTGGGCATTGTCCTCCGCCCGCCCGGGAAGGCGGCTCCTCCACCGGTTGCAGAGCGTGGCGGGCAGAGGACCCGGAGAGAGCACTTTAGCTCGGTAGCTTTCTCTTGGGAGTCGCCAGGGTCCACCGCGACCCTGAGGGTGGATCCAACGACTTCTTGAGTATAGCTCTCATTGGATCAAAGGACTTGGAGCTAGTTTTCATTTTTGAGAAATCCTTTAAAAAGTCTGGAGGGCGGGGTTTCCCGGAAGATGGCGATTGAGAAGCGGCTAGCCTTTGAGCTCCGGACACATCTCGTGTAAACAATAGGATTTTCTGCCTTTAGCAGGCCAGCCAATAAGGGGCCATAGCGATCATACCAAGGATGTGTCTATAACTTAATTTGGGTTAAGAATTAGAGTAGGGGAAAAAATTCTTTTTTCTTCCTTTTAATTTTCAAGCATACATCCTTCCCGCCGCCCCCCCGCCCCCCCCCCTCCCCCGTAAGCAGTGCCTGGGACCAGCTACTAGCAGGATACCCCATACCATCAAACAGGGTTTTTTTTTTTTTTTTTTTTTTATTCACTGATACACATTTGGGAAGTTCCTCGCACTGCTCTTTAATTACAACTCTTCTTCTTATCTTCTCCCTTTTCTCTCTCTTATCTCTCTCTATCTCTCTCTCTTTTTTTTTTTTTTTAATCTTGTCATACACTTCTTTCTTCTTTGCCTTTCTGAATTTGTGAATTACTTTGGGGAAGAAATCTGACCCAGAGTGGACTCTCTATGTGTCTATCTCTGCTCTAGTTCCCTTTACACTCTTGTTACCCCTAGAATATACACTGGATAGTAGATTTGCATAACTGTCTATTCTTGCTATCCTCTCTTCCTTTTCTCTTTCTTCACTGGGATTTGGTTACTATTTTTTCACGGACTGGAGAAATTGTTTGGCTAACTGGTAACGATTAAACTCCTTCAATACTTACTTCAGTTGCTACTGTTATTCCGGAGGTTGGTGAGTGCAATTGTCATAAAGGTATTTAGTACAGTGTTACTTGTGCTCAAAACACAACAACTGAGGAACAACAGAGCATTAAAAAAAAAAAAAAAAAGAAACACATAAATTAAAAAAAAAAATGGGTAGATTAAAAACAAATAAAACTGCTACCCCAATGAATGAAGAGCCCAGAAGAAACCACAAATCAGTCAGAAGTAACCATAGATAAGAAAAGTATGCAAGCAATAATAAACTTATTAATCACAGAAATGAAAACAACATTGGAGGAAAGAAATGGCAGTATTAGGGAAACAACAGTTGAGACCCCCAAGGAAAATACTGATTTTCTTGAGACAATTAGAGAACTGAAAGCTGAAATAGCTGTAATGAAGAAAGAAGCTGAGGCAAGGGAAAGCAGACTAACAGAAGCAGAAAACAGAATTAGTCAGACAGAGGATGAGTTAGAGAAAACTAAGAAAGAGGTGAAAGAGCTTAAAAAGAGATTGAGAGACACTGAAAACAACAACAGAGACATATGGGATGATCTCAAAAGAAGTAACATTCGTATAATTGGCCTGCCAGAGGAAGAAAGAGAGGAAGGGGAAGCAAACATTCTAGAGGAAATAATACAAGAAAATTTCCCAGACCTGAATAACAGAAAGGATATCAAGGTGCAAGAGGCCCAGAGAGTACCAAACAGAATCAACCCAGACCTGAAAACACCAAGACACATCATAGTCACAATGAGAAGAAGTAAGGATAAAGAAAGGATCCTAAAGGCTGCAAGAGAGAAACAAAAAGTCACATACAGGGGAAAACCCATAAGACTTTCTGCAGATTTCTCAACTCAAACTCTAAAAGCCAGAAGGGAGTGGCAAGATATCTATCGAGCCCTGAATGAAAAAGGGTTTCAACCAAGGATCATATATCCTGCTAGACTTTCATTCAAGCTAGATGGAGGGATCAAAACCTTCTTAGACAAACAACAGTTAAAGGAGGCAACTATCACCAAGCCGGCCCTGAAAGAGGTACTAAAAGACCTCTTATAAACAAGAACATCACTATAATACTTGCAATATGTCAGAGTAAACAAATTGTTTTTTAGAACAATGGCACTACAATACATTAAATCCATAATATCAGTAAATGTCAATGGCTTAAACTCACCCATCAAAAGGCACAGGGTGGGGGGATGGATCAGAAAACATAACCCAACCATATGCTGCTTGCAAGAATCCCATCTGTCACAACAAGATAAACACAGACTTAAAGTGAAAGGATGGAAAACTATCATACAGGCTAACGGTCCACAAAAAAGGGCAGGAACAGCCATTCTCATCTCAGACACGATAGATTTTAAATTAAATAAAGTAATAAAAGATAGGCAAGGACATTACATAATGATTAGAGGATCAATCAGCCAAGAAGACTTAACAATTATTAACATCTATGCACCCAACGAGGGACAATCTAAATACATTAAACACCTATTGAAAGAATTTCAAAAATACATCAATAGTAATACAATAATAGTGGGAGACTTCAATACCCCACTCTCACACTTAGACAGATCAACAAAGCAGAGAACCAATAAAGATACAAGAGAATTGAATGAAGAGATTGACAGACTAGACCTCTTGGCCATTTTCAGACTCCTCCACCCCAAAAAACTGGAATACACCTTCTTTTCAAATCCACACAACACATACTCAAGGATAGACCACATGTTAGGCCACAAAGACAGCATCAATAAATTCAAGAGCATTGAAATCATCCCAAGTATCTTCTCAGACCACAGTGGAGTAAAACTAACTTTTAACAACAAACGGAAAATTATTAAAAGACATAGAATTTGGAAACTAAACAACATGCTCCTTAAGAACCACTGGGTCAGACACTCACTCAAACAGGAAATTCAAATGTTCCTGGAAACTAATGAAAATGAAGACACAACCTATCAAAATATTTGGGACACAGCTAAAGCAGTACTGAGAGGGAAACTTATAGCTATACAATCACATATTAAACACCAAGAAGAAGCCCAAATGAACGAACTTACTACACACCTCAAGGACTTAGAGGAAGAGGAACAAAGGAACCCTAAAGCAACCAGAAGGACAGAAATCACTAAAGTTAGAGCAGAAATAAACAACATCGAAAATAAAAGAACCATACAAAAGATCAATGAAGCCAAATGTTGGTTCTTTGAAAGATTAAACAAAATTGACAAACCCCTAGCCAGACTCACCAAACAAAAAAGAGAGAAGACTCAAATTAATAGAATTGTAAATGATACAGGAGATATCACAACTGACACCACAGAAATCCAGAGAATTCTGCGAAACTTCTATAAAGAACTATATGCCACCAAGCTAGAGAATCTGGAAGAAATGGAACAATTCCTAGAAACCTATGCACTTCCAAAACTGAACCAAGAAGAACTACAAAATCTAAATGCACCAATCACAGACAAAGAAATTGAAACCGTTATTAAGAATCTCCCCAACAACAAAAGTCCTGGACCAGATGGCTTCACAAACGAATTCTACAAAACTTTCAGGAAACAGTTAATACCCATACTTCTTAAGCTATTTCATAAGATTGAAGAAACAGGAATACTCCCTTCCACCTTTTATGAAGCCAACATCACCCTGATACCAAAAGCTGATAGGGACAGAACAAAAAAGGAAAACTACAGACCAATATCTCTGATGAACATAGATGCCAAAATATTAAACAAGATCTTGGCCAACCGGATACAGCAACACATCAAAAAGATTGTTCATCATGACCAAGTGGGATTCATCCCAGGAATGCAAGGCTGGTTCAACATCCGTAAATCAATCAATGTCATTCATCACATCAATAAAAGCAAAGCCAAAAACCACATGATTATCTCAATAGATGCAGAGAAAGCCTTTGACAAAATCCAACACCCATTCATGCTCAAAACTCTACAAAAAATGGGAATAGATGGGAAATTCCTCAAGATAGTGGAGTCTATATATAGCAAACCTACAGCCAACATCATACTCAATGGAGAGAAGCTGAAAGCATTCCCCCTCAGATCAGGGACTAGACAGGGCTGCCCACTGTCACCGTTACTCTTCAACATAGTATTGGAAGTTCTTGCCATAGCAATCAGGCAAGAGAAAGAAATCAAAGGGATACAGATTGGAAGGGAAGAAGTCAAGCTCTCACTATTTGCAGATGATATGATAGTATACATAGAAAGACCTAAAGAATCCAGTAGAAAATTACTGGAAGTTGTTAGGCAATATAGCAAGGTATCAGGCTACAAAATCAATGTACAAAAATCAGTGGCATTTCTTTATGCAAACACTAAATCTGAAGAAGAAGACATCCAGAAATCACTCCCATTTACTGTTTCAGCAAAATCAATCAAATACCTAGGAATAAAGTTGACCAAAGAAGTGAAAGACTTGTATGCTGAAAACTATGAGTCGCTACTCAAGGAGATAGAAACTGATACCAAGAAATGGAAAGATATCCCATGCTCATGGATTGGAAGAATAAATATCATCAAAATGAACATTCTCCCCAGAGCCATATACAAATTTAATGCAATACCCATCAAAGTTCCACCAAGCTTCTTTAAGAGAATAGAACAAACACTACAATCATTTATCTGGAACCTGAAAACACCTAGAATTGCCAAAAACATCCTAAGGAAAAGAAACAGAAATGGAGGCATCACACTCCCAGACCTTAAACTATATTATAAAGCCATCATCATCAAAACAGCATGGTACTGGAACAAAAATAGGCACACAGACCAGTGGAACAGAATTGAAAGCCCAGAAGTAAATCCCAACACCTATGGACATCTAATCTTTGATAAGGGGGCCCAAAGGATTAAATGGAAGAAGGAGGCTCTCTTCAATAAATGGTGCTGGGAAAACTGGGTTGAAACATGCAGAAGAATGAAATTGAACCACTTTATCTCACCAGAAACAAAAATCAACTCCAAATGGATCAAAGACCTAGATGTCAGACCAGAAACAATCAAATACTTAGAGGAAAACATTGGTAAAACACTTTCCCATCTACACCTCAAGGACATCTTTGATGAATCAAACCCAATTGCAAGGAAGACCAAAGCAGAAACAAACCAATGGGACTACATCAAATTGAAAAGCTTCTGCACATCCAAAGAAACTATTAAACAAACAGAGAGACCCCTCACAGAATGGGAGAAGATCTTCACATGCCAGACATCAGACAAGAAACTAATCACCAAAATATATAAAGAGCTCAGCAAACTTAGCAACAAAAAAGCAAATGACCCCATCCAAAAATGGGCAGAGGAAATGAACAAAACATTCACCACAGAGGAGATCCAAAAGGCTAACAAACATAAGAAAAACTGCTCTAGGTCACTGATTGTCAGAGAAATGCAAATTAAGACAACACTAAGATACCACCTCACTCCTGCAAGAATGGCATACATCAAAAAGGACAGCAGCAACAAATGCTGGAGAGGATGTGGGGACAGAGGAACCCTTTTACATTGCTGGTGGGAATGTAAATTGGTACAGCCTCTGTGGAGAGCAGTCTGGAAAACTCTCAGAAGGCTAGACATGGACCTTCCATATGACCCAATAATTCCTCTCCTGGGGCTATACCCCAAGGACTCCATAACACCCAACCAAAAAGAGGTGTGTACTCCTATGTTCATAGCAGCACAATTCATAATAGCTAAAACCTGGAAGCAACCCAGGTGCCCAACAACAGATGAATGGCTGAGAAAGCTGTGGTATATATACACAATGGAATACTATGCAGCTATCAAGAACAATGAACCCACCTTCTCTGACCCATCTTGGACAGAGCTAGAAGGAATTATGTTAAGTGAACTAAGTCAGAAAGTTAAAGATGAGTATGGGATGATCCCACTCATCAACAGAAGCTGACTTAGAAGATCTGAAAGGGAAACTAAAAGCAGGACCTGATCAAATTGTAAGTAGGGCACCAAAGTAAAAACCCAGTGGTGAGGGGTAGACATGTAGCTTCCTGGGCCAGTGGGGGGTGGGAGTGGGCGGGAGGGATGGGTCACGGTCCTTTGGTGATGGGAATGGTGTTTATGTACACTCCTAGCAAAATGTAGACATATAAATCAGTAGTTAATTAATATGAGAGGGGGAAATCAATTGTATGTCTCAAAGGTTCTCAAAAGACAAACTGAATCTTTTTAATAGATAGGCTACGTATTTGATATGCGGACTCTCTCAAAAGCCTAGACCAAGTAGATTAGAAGCTTCCAATAGCACAGCTATATACAAGATACTGGGTACTGTACAGCAAACCATAACAAAGGGACTTTTCAAAGTTAACCCAATTAACAAATAATGTGATGATAATATTAACTATTGATTGTCTTTTTGAACCCTAAGACAGCAGGAACCTCACATCTTCACTATAGAGCCCCTACTTCCCCCAGTCCTGGCACCCTTGGATAGGGCTCACTTTCCCGTATGCATCTCCCAATCCATACCAAATAATATTGCATCCGCCGATCACAACCTAACCAAAGCAACGATTGCCATCTCAACATGCTTCACCTCAGAATGTATCCAGAGACTTCACGTGTGGAATGACAACCCTTCAGCTTCATTACTTGGGTGAGACCTTTCCTTTTATAGTACACTCTAATTTCATCTCAGGTAGTTCACTTTCTAACAAAGTCCCATAACCTAGACATACAACAGTTTCTGTGAGAGAGAGCTTATGTTCACACGTATCCATAAACTACTGCAAAATATATACCTGAAAGCAGGATTACACTAGAGTTTGCAGTGAGTACCTCCCTAACACTTCCTCTCCACTATTCCAAACTTGGGATCCATGATTGCTCAACAAATTGTTTGGCTTTGTATGTTAACTCTCTTTTCAATCACCAGGTTCCAGATGCCACCAGGATGCTGGCTAGGCTTCCCTGGATTGAAGACCCCACCAATGTGTCCTGGAGCTCAGATTCCCCAGAGACACACCTTACTAGGGAAAGAGAGAGGCAGACTGGGAGTATGGACCGACCAGTCAACGCCCATGTTCAGCGGGGAAGCAATTACAGAAGCCAGACCCTCTACCTTCTGCAACCCTCAACGACCCTGGGTCCATGCTCCCAGAGGGCTAGAGAATGGGAAGGCTATCATGGGAGAGGGTGGGTTATGGGGATTGGGTGGTGGGAATTGTGTGGAGTTGTACCCCTCCTATCTTATGCCTTTGTTCACTAATCCTTTCTTAAATAAAAAATTTAAAAAAAAAAAAAAAAAAAAAAAGAAAAAATCATGTTGAGTGAAATAAGTCAGAAACAGAAGGATGAATATGGGATGATCTCACTCTCAGGCAGAAGTTGAAAAACAAGATTAGAAAAGAAAACACAAGTCGAACCTGAAATGGAATTGGAGTATTACACCAAAGTAAAAGACTCTGGGGTGGGTGGGTGGGTGGGGAGAATACAGGTCCATGAAAAATGATGAATGAAATAGTGGGGGTTGTATTGCTAAATGGGAATCTGGGGAATGTTATGCATGTAAAAAAAAAAAAAAAAAAAGAAGTAGAAACGCAAAGCAGAAATTGACTGAGTTTGGAGTATGGCACCAGAAGTATACTAGAAGTATACTAGAGTATACTAGAGTTTGCAGTGAGTACCTCCCTAATACTTCCTCTCCACTTTTCCAAGCTTTGGGTCCATGATTGCTCAACAATTTGTTTGGCTTTGTATGTTAACTCTCTTTTCAGTCACCAGGTTCCAGGTGTCATCAGGATGCCGGCCAGACTTACCTGGATTGAAGACACCACCAATGTGTCCTGGAGCTCAGCTTCCCCAGAGACCCATCCTACTAGGGAAAGAGAGAGGCAGACTGGGAGTATGGACCGACCAATCAACGCCCATGTTCAGCGAGGAAGCAATTACAGAAGCCAGACCTTCTACCTTCTGCAACCCTCAATGACCCTGGGTCCATGCTCCCAGAGGGATAGAGAATGGGAAAGCTATCGGGGGAGGGGGTGGGATATGGAGATTGGGCAGTGGGAATTGTGTGGAGTTGTACCCCTCCTACCCTATGGTTTTGTTAATTAATCCTTTCTTTAATAAAAAATAAAAATAAAAAAAAAATAAAAATAAGAATATAAAAAAAAAAAGATTATACTTCAGATGCAAAATTTCCTTGAAGTGACACCTTAAGAAACATCTATGGCAATGAAAAATGATGAATGACATAGTGGGGGTTATATTGTTAAATGGGAATCTGGGGAATGTTATGCATGTACAAACTATTGTATTTACTGTTGAATGTAAAGCATTAATTCCCCAATAAAGAAATAAATTATTAAAAAAAAAACATCTATGAAAAAGTGCTGGGCTAAGGAGACAGCAAAATGATTATGCAAAAGACTTTCATGCCTGTGGTTCCAAGGTCTCAAGTACAATCCCAGATACCACCATTTGCCAGAGCTGACCGGTGCTAATATCCCCCCTCCTAAAAGAGTCTGGGGTGTGTGTGTGGGGGGGGGGAGGGTTCGGGTTCTGGAACAGGATGGCAGAAGACCTAGTGGGGGTTATATTGTTGTGTAGAAAACTGAGAAATGGTATGCATGTACAAACTATTGTATTTACTGGACCGTACAACATTAATTCCCAATAAAGATTTTTTTAATATTTATTATGTATTCCCTTTTGTTGCCCTTGTTGTTTTATTATTGTAGTTATGATTGATATTGTTGTTGTTGGATAGGACAGAGAGAAATGGACAGAGGAGGGGAAGACAGAGAGGGGGAGAGAAAGATAGACACCTGCAGGTCTGCTTCACTGCTTGTGAAGTGACTCCCCTGCAGGTGGGCAGCCTGGGGGCTTGAACCAGGATCCTTATGCTAGTCCTAGCACATTGTGCCACCTGCGCTTAAACCAATGCGCTACCCCCAATAAAGAAAATTTTAAAAACATAAAGGGAGAGAAAAAGAGAAAAGGAAAACACAGAAGGAAAAAAAAAAAAAAGAAAAAATACTGTGAGGCCGTGGAGATAGCATGATGGTTATGCAAAAAGTTTTCGTGTCTGAGGCTCTGAGGTCGCTAGTTCAAATTTCTTCCACCACCAAAAACTAGTGCTCTGGTAAATAAATAAATAAATAGATAGATAAATAAATAAATACTTTCATCCACTAATATTGGTGGATTCCAGAAATTACTTTCATATTAACCTTCATTATTACCTTCTTTCTTTCTTTTTTTTTTTTAAAACAGCATCAGAGCTGCCAGCAGTGCAATGATACTCTCATGTGGTGGTAGGATTCAAATCTGGGCCATGTGGACAGTAAGGCAGACATACTGCCTGGTGAACGACTAAATTGGCCCTATTACTGTCTTTATTCACTCCAAGATACCCTCAACTCCTCCATGCCGTAGGCTAAAAAGTCATCTGTTACTGCTTTTATTTCCTCTAGTGAAACATTAAACTCAACATAATACTGTCCGATTGACAACAAAGACAATGTTTTAGTTGAGGTCCACATTCTTCTAACTTTCTCTATTTGCTAGTTACTCATCACTGGCTTTATATTGTTACCAAATGAAACCCACACTTTTTTTTCCCTGGCCCTAGCAATCTTATCATGGCAAGATCTACTGGCACTCAACTTCTAATAAATAATAGACTAATTGGTATTTACCTCAAATATGCCCTTGCATGTTTTCAGTGTAAAAAGCTACAGTAAAAGCTCCAGGGCAAATATTTCCTTTCAAGGGAACAGCTGCACTTTTCTTTGCTCAATGCATTAGTGACACCTAGTGTCAAAACTGTGAAGCACAGTGATTTATAAAGGGATGGACAGTGTGCAGATTTTTGGACTTTGCTAAAACCAGAACTGTACTTACACAAGCCTAGATGTGATAGTCTAATACACAATGAAGGCCCCTATAGAGACTACGGTCTACATGAAAACTTTATTACATGATATAGGACTGCATATTCAAAGGCCCAAAGAACACTTCAGATTTTGACTGTGCACCTAAAATGTACTATTTCTTATAATGCAACTGTCACGCTCTAGGTGCTACCATCAATACGAATACCTCTCCAAGTTTGTAAACATTTGTGAATCAGCAGTAGTGCAATGGTTTGAGTGTTGGAATTATAAGCATGATGTCCAGAATTCAACTCTCAGCATCCCATATGCCAAAGTAATGCTCTAGTTCTCATTCATCTCTCTCACTAACAAATATTTTTTTTTAGTTTTGTTTTTTTTTTGCCTCCAGGATTGTTGCTGGGGCTCAGTGCCTGCACCCCAATCCACTGCTCCTGGAGGCCATTTTTTCTCATTTTGTTGCCCTTGTTGTTTTTGTTGTTATTGTTGCCATTGATGTTGTTGTTGCTGAATAGGACAGAGAGAAATGGAGAGAGGAGGGGAAGACAGAGAGGGGGAGAGAAAGACCTGCTTCCCCTACAGGTGGGGAGCTGGGGGCTCAAACCAGGATCCTTAGGCTGGTCGTTGTGCTTTGGGCCATGTGCACTTAACCCACTGTGATACCACCTAGCCCCCCATATAAAATTTTTAGATAAGTAAACAATAAAAAAATTCAAAGTGGAAGAGTATAATGGTTATACAAAAAGACTTTCATACCTGAGGCTCAGAGGTTCCAGGTTCAATACCCATACCACCATAAGCCAGAGCTGAGCCATGTTCGGTGTTTTTCTCTTTCTCTCTTTAATCCTCTCTCATAAACATATGAAAATATAAATCTTTTTTTAAAAAACAATAAATTAAGTAGTCCAAGTAGTGCAGTAGTGGATAAATAGTTGTACTCTCAAGCATGAGGTTTAGAGTTCAATCCTCAGCAGCACAAGTACCAAAGTAATGCTCTGGTTCTTTCTCCTCCTATCTCTCCATTAATAAATAAATTAAGTACTTTTTAAAAAGTTTAATATACTTGCTGTCATAAAAAATAACTTCTCTAACCCGATAACAAATAGATAATGCTTGACAAGCCAAGTTATGGAGGCATGATTACTTTTTAATTTTCTAATTTCCACTCTGGCACAGATACTTCTGTAAACTATAAACACATGTTTGGATGATATGCAACTAGCAAACAGGGATAGGTTTCTAAAAGCTTACTCTTTTGTTTTTTTGTACCTATCTTGTTACATAGAGTAACAACCATTTCACTGACTATTGCCAATTCATAAACAAGCATCAGTGCACGTTCCACAAATATAAAACTGCACTATCTTTTTCACCAAAACTTGTCCTTAAAAAATACCTACTAATTAGAGTAGGGCACCAAAGTGAAAACGCTGGGGTGAGGGTTAAGGGTGGACATTTGGCTTCCCGGGATGGCTGGGGGTGAGGGGGAGATGGAACACAGTCTTTTGGTGGTAGGAATGGTGTCTATGTACACTCCTATTAATTTGTAGTCATATAAATCACTATTTAATTAATATGAGAGGGGAAAAATTGATTGTATGGCTCAAACTTTTTAAAACACAGACTGAATCTTTTTAATACTTAGGCTGAGTCTTTAATATGTCGACTCTCTCAAAAACCTAGGCCATGGAGAACAGAAGCAACTGGTGGCACAGCTATATACAAAATGCTGGGTATTATACAAATCCTAACAAAGAGACTTTTCAAAGTTAATCCAATTACCAAATAGTGTGATGATAACAATAACTATTGTCTTCTTGAACCCTAAGACAGCAAGAACCTCACATTACACTACAGAGCCTATATTTCCCCCAGTCCTGGAACCTTAGGGTGAGGAGCACTTTCCTGCATGCTTCTTCTCTCAAGTCATACCAAATAATATTGCATCCGCCGATCCCAACCTAATCAACGCAATGAGTGCCCACCTCAACAAGCTTCACTTCAGACTGTGTCCAGAGACTTCAGGTATGGAATGACAACCCTTCAGCTTCATTACTCAGGTGAGGCCTTTCCTTTCATAGTATTCTCTAATTGCATTCCAGGGGGGTTCACTTCCTAACAAAGTCCCAAAACCTAGATATAGACCAGGTCCACTGAGATAGAACATGTTTACACGTATCCATAAACTAGGGCAAAATACATACCTGAAAGCAAAAGTACACAATAGTCTGCAGTGAGTACCCCCAACACTTCATCTGCACTATTCCAGCCTTTAGGTCCATAATTGTTCAACAATTTGTTTGGCTTTGTATGTTAATTCTCTTTTCAGCCACCAGGTTCCAGATGCCAGCATGATGCCGACCAGACTTTCCTGGACAGACGACCCCACCAATGTGTCCTGGAGCTCTACTTCCCCAGAGCCCCAACCTACTAGGGAAAGAGAGAGGCAGGCTGGGAGTATGGATCAACCAGTCAATGCCCATGTTCAGCGGGGAAGCAATTACAGAAGCCAGACCTTCCACCTTCTGCATCCCACAATGACCTTGGGTCCATACTCCAAGAGGGATAAAGAATAGGAAAGCTATCAGGGGAGGGGATGGAATACAGAGATGTGGTGGTGGGAATTGTGTGGAGTTGTACCCCTCCTATCCTACGGTTTTGTTAATGTCTCCTTTTTTAAGAGTCTCGTGCTCTACGACTGAGCTAGCCGGGCTGGTAATGTCTCCTTTTTTAAATAAATAAATAATTTTTTAAAAAAAAGATACCTACTATTTTGTTGTACTAGGGACCTATTCTCTGGACTAACTCCCAGTCAAAATTTTATTTTTGAGGCTATATGTGTGGAGAATCAAAGGAGAACAATGTAGCGCTGCATTATCTCTGTCCAGAAGCAGGACTTCACACATGCAAGTTATCCTGTTTTTATGAAGACATCACATGGTTCTCAGCTCAAAGTGGTTGCTACAATGCAATTATTTTAATGGGCAAAAAATATATTTTAAGTTAAGTCCCAAAAAATATTCAAATGTCCAAATATACATTTGAAGTACTGAATATTATTAATCAGGGAAATTCTTGTTAAAACCATAAGCCATCATAATTTATAATAACGACTAAAATTAAAAGGATGCCCAATGCCAGATTTTACTGAAGGTGTAAAACAAATTCATAAACTGCAGAAGGAAATGTAAAGCAGTGCAAATATTTTTGGGATAAGGATTGGAATTATTTCTGAAACTAACCACATTCCAATTTTACCTAATAGATACAAACACGACATCATAAGAAATCTTCATTAAAAAGTTTGTTCATGGGAGTCAGGCGGTAGCGCAGCGGATTAAGCACACCTGGCGCAAAGCTCAAGGACTGGCATAAGGATCCCTGTTCAAGCCCCCGGCTCCCCACCTGCAGGGGAGTCGCTTCACAAGCAGTGAATCAGGTCTGCAGGTGTCTATCTCCCCCCGCCCCCGTATTCTCCTCCTCTCTCCATTTCTCTCTGTCCTATCCAACAACAACGACATCAATAAAACAAGAAGCGCAACACAAGGAAATAAATAAATAAATATTTTAAAAGTTTGTTCATAATGCACAAAAGCTATATTTTTAAAAAAGCTATAAACTATTATAATTAAACAGCATAACTGTACATTGGAATAGTACTGAACAACAGAAACACGTAAGATATAGGTGAATCTGACAAAAGATTATGTTGGATCTTACACAAAAAAAGCATCCAATTCTGAAACAGGTAAAAAATAATCTACTTTGATAAAAATAAACAAATAGCGGTTGCTTTGTGGCTCAGGAGGTGGAGCATTGCATTTTGTAAGCAAGAGGTCCCAAATTCAATCCCAGTCATCATATGTGCCAGAATGATGCTCTGGTTTGGTTCTTCCTTTTCTCTCTCTCTTTCTCTCTCTCTCTCTTTCCTTCTCACTCTCTCTCCTCCTGTTCCCAAATGAAGAAGTGGTCCAAGTGGTAAAATTGAACATATGAAAGGCACAGATCTCACAAAAATTAATTAATTGGTCAAGTATTTAATTAAATGAATGGAAGAGAGCCTGTACACAAGCTGAAACAAAACCTGAGCAATGGTTAGGACAGAGACTGACTCTCTGCCCATCTGCACTTACTACAAAACAAATCTGACTGATAGTCTCTAAAGATCTGTACGAGATAGAAGTATTTCTAGGTTGATCAACATACGTTTCCCACTGTCTAGCACATGGTAACACTTAAAGAATCACTGAATGACTAAATAGTGGTAAACAAATTTAGGATTTAGTAACAGTAATGGATAACAGTCACCATAGAGTATAGAAGATGAATTTCTGAAGGTGTATCATATCCTTTTACAATGAAAATTAAACTGCCAATCTATTTGCAAGGCATATCTTCTAAGCTATCACATTTGAGAAATAATGAGGTGTAGCTCTAAGATAATGAGCTTTGAATGTGAAGTCAAACAGCACTGGATTTGAATTCAAACTCCACTTCTTACATACAAGTGTGACCTTACCACCCAAAAACAGCACAATGTCTACCTCATAGTATACAATAGATGAGATCATGTACATAAATCCTTTTTTTAAATTTTTTTAATTATCTTTATTTGTCCATTGAATAGAGACAGTCAGAAATCGAGAGGGAAGGGAGGGATATAGAGGGTGAGAGACAGAGAGACACGTGCAGCGCTGCGACACCACTTGTGAAGCTTTCCCCCTGCAGGTGGGGACTGGGGGCTTGAACAGTTCTTGTGCATTGTAACATGTGAGCTCAACCAGATGCGCCACCACCCAGCCCCCCCACCGTGTACATAAATTCTAAAGATAGTAAGAGCTCAATCAACTGAATACGAGTTTACTTTCTCAAGATGCCTCCTAATTCTTGAAACAGTATTCACGGGACTACACCTCAATGTATACAACTAACTAACTAGTCAATGAAAATTCCTTCAAGAAAAATATTATTCCAGTCTCTCAAAATACAAATTGGGCCGGATTCGACTTCCGGAGGCGGAGCTACTAGCAGCAGATCGCTTTCTCTCCTCTCCTCTCCTCTCCCGGATCAACTAGGAATACCAAAGGAGACCACCCGGACCGAAACAAGACAGGACTAGAATGACCACAGAAACCCAGTAAATCACCCGTGAGTACAAACACGCGTGGCTGGTGACAGAGAGGAGAGAGGGGCCTAAGGAGAGATTAAGTGACTGCTAACAGTTCGACAGTCTGTCAGTGGAGACACCACCTCCAGTCTGCTCCACCAACAAGGGGACAGCTGAAGGGAGGAAAGGACTCCCCAGAGACTCACCAAGTACAATTCTGAGTCTCCATTGCTACTACCCTCAGAATCTGGAGCAGCAACAGGGAGGGACACCAGGGCACAGAGATCTAACCGGGAAACTCAGGAGAAGACCTATACCTCGGTGGCATAGCTGAAGGGCTGTGAAAGTCTCTTTGCATAACCACTGGATTATCTCTGCCACACCCTGCTTTATCTCTTGGTCAGGAGTCATTGATTAAGCCAAGAAGCCTATTGATAGTTTAAAAGCCCTCAGGCTACCATAGCCTACAGGGGAAAAAAAAAAAAGGCTTTTACACCACTGAACTCCAACTCAGGGATTGAAAAAACTGTTAACTTATATAAAATGGTTAAAACAACAAGAAAAAATAATGGAGACTCGAACCAGGACAAGAGTCCAGCTAAAAGTCCTCCAGAGGGCGAAGCACAAAACAATGAGTTCAACATCCAAACATTAGCTAAGGAAATAATAACAGGAGTGAGTAAAGAATTTGAAAAAATTGTAATCAGAACTGCATGAACAACAAATGAGAATATGGAAGAAAATTCTAATAATCTCATGGTTATTAGAGAGCTGAAAGCTGAAATTGCTGAGCTAAGAAGGCAACTAGCTGAACAAGCTAAAACAGTATCAGAGCAGGGCAACAAAATAGATGAACTCCAGAAAGCAGTAGAGGGCAGAGAGAATAGAATCAATGAGGCTGAAGACAGAATTAGCAAGATTGAGGATGAATTAGAGACAACTAAAGAAGAAGTAAGAGATCTCAAAAAGAGATTAAGAGATGCTGAAAACAACAACAGAGTCCTATGGGATGACTTCAAAAGAAACAATATACGCATTATTGGCTTACCAGAGGAAGAAAGAGAAGGGGAGGAAGAAAGCATTCTCCAGGCCATAATAGCTGAAAATTTCTCTAGTCTAGACAACACCAAAGACATAAAGATTCAAGAAGCCCAGAGGGTCCCAAACAGAATTAACCCAGACCTAAAGACACCAAGACATGTCATACTTAGATTGGAAAGGAATAAGGATAAAGAGAGGATCCTCAAGGCTGCAAGAGAAAAACAAAGAGTCACCTACAAAGGAAAACCCATAAGATTAGCAGCAGACTTCTCCATACAAACACTACAGGCCAGAAGAGAATGGCAAGATATCTATCGAGTGCTCAATGAGAAAGGCTTTCAGCCAAGAATACTATATCCTGCTAGATTGTCATTCAGACTAGATGGAAGCATCAAAACCTTCTCAGACAAGCAACAGTTGAAGGAAGCAACCATCACCAAGCCTGCCTTGAAAGAAGTTCTGAAAGGTTTCCTATAAACAACCAGACCACCACAAATAGAACACATATCAAAACACTCTAAAACTCTACAAGAATGGCGTTAAAATATCTTCAATCTTTGATATCAATAAATGTGAATGGCCTGAATTCACCTATTAAAAGACACAGAGTAGGAAGATGGATCAGAAAACACAACCCAACAATATGTTGTCTACAGGAAACTCACCTAACGTAACAAGACAAACACAGACTTAAAGTGAAAGGATGGAAAACTATCATTCAAGCCAATGGCCCACAAAAAAGGGCAGGAACAGCTATTCTCATATCTGACATGATAGACTACCCTATGATCCTGCAATTCCTCTCCTGGGGATATATCCTAAGGAACACAACATATCTATCCAAAAAAAAATCTGTGTACACATATGTTCTTGGCAGCACAATTTGTAATAGTCAAAACCTGGAAGCAACCCAGGTGTCCAACAACAGATGAGTGGCTGAGCAAGTTGTGGTATATATACACAATGGAATACTACTCAGCTGTAAAAAATGGTGACTTCACCGTTTTCAGCCAATCTTGGATGGACCTTGAAAAAATCATGTTGAGTGAAATAAGTCAGAAACAGAAGGATGAATATGGGATGATCTCACTCTCAGGCCGAAGTTGAAAAACAAGATTAGAAAAGAAAACACAAGTCGAACCTGAAATGGAATTGGAGTATTACACCAAAGTAAAAGACTCTGGGGTGGGTGGGTGGGTGGGTGGGGAGAATACAGGTCCATGAAAAATGATGAATGAAATAGTGGGGGTTGTATTGTTGAATGGGAATCTGGGGAATGTTATGCATGTAAAAAAAAAAAAAAAAAAGAAGTAGAAATGCAAAGCAGAAATTGACTGAGTTTGGAGTATGGCACCAAAGTAAGAAAGCAGAAGTACACTAGAGTTTGCAGTGAGTACCTCCCTAATACTTCCTCTCCACTTTTCCAAGCTTTGGGACCAGGATTGCTCAACAATTTGTTTGGCTTTGTATGTTAACTCTCTTTTCAGTCACCAGGTTCCAGGTGTCATCAGGATGCCGGCCAGACTTCCCTGGATTGAAGACACCACCAATGTGTCCTGGAGCTCAGCTTCCCCAGAGACCCATCCTACTAGGGAAAGAGAGAGGCAGACTGGGAGTATGGACTGACCAGTCAACACCCATGTTCAGCGAGGAAGCAATTACAGAAGCCAGACCTTCTACCTTCTGCAACCCTCAATGACCCTGGGTCCATGCTCCCAGAGGGATAGAGAATGGGAAAGCTATCAGGGGAGGGGGTGGGATATGGAGATTGGGCGGTGGGAATTGTGTGGAGTTGTACCCCTCCTACCCTATGGTTTTGTTAATTAATCCTTTCTTTAATAAAAAATTTAAAAAAAAAAAAAATACAAATTGGGCCTAAGAATTACTTTAAAGAAGTAACTTAAATTATACAGAAGGCCTTTAAATTACTCAGAGACTAACATAAGTTAACTCTTAAACTATTAAATGTAATACCTCTAATTATAACTGAAACAACTGGGTAATCTGAATATTACCAAAGGAATGTCCAGTCAACATCCCTAATCACACAATGCCCAACCTTCTTGTTAAAGCTACCTTCAAATCTGTCAACAAATAGCACAATGGGTCAAAATAAAAGTCAGTCTAAGCCCAAAGCAGTGAAGACCCAGTGATAAAAGATGAAAAATAAATAAAAAGCTAAAAATATCAACTCTATATATCCAGGGGGAAGAGAGAGACTATATCCATGACAAGTCAGCAGAATTCTGCTGATTCCACAAAATAAAGCCAATTGTTTAAAAATCCAAATTCTAAATACCTATTAATTTGGTACATAATTATATTAGATGAAAGGCCAAAATTTTCCAAAGTGTACTTTTTAAAAACTATTTTACAGAAAGAGAGACCAGAGCACTGCACTGGCAATTAGTTTGCCAGGGAATTGAGCTTAAGGCCTCACACACTAAGAGCTGCAGTACTGCTGAGTCAAAACTAAATACATTAGGGGTAGCAAAATAGCCAGTTTAAAGCAGTGAACTTCCAGTGATGAAAAGAGGCATGGGGGGCGGGGGGGCGTGTAGAACAAATTAGATGTTTTAGGGCCAGAGAGAGCACAATGATTACATAATAGTCTTT
This sequence comes from Erinaceus europaeus, assembly GCF_950295315.1. Lineage (NCBI taxonomy): Eukaryota > Metazoa > Chordata > Mammalia > Eulipotyphla > Erinaceidae > Erinaceus > Erinaceus europaeus. The sequence continues at coordinate 67,267,124 of NC_080173.1, forward strand.
CATGTCTGCCTAAGGTTCCAGAGGTCCCAGGTTCAATCCCTGATACCACCACTTGCCAGAGCTCAATAGTGCTAAGAGGTGGCACAGTGAACAGTGTGTGAGACTCTCTAGCATGAGGTCCCAAGACTTCTATAGTCTGTTTCCTCATCTGTAAAATGAGGGAAATTTTAATCATCATAAATATCATAAGTTACCATAACAAAACCAGATCTTATTTATTTATGTATTTATTTTAGAGGCAGAGAGAAAGTGGAAGAGGCTACAGCACTGATCTTCAATGCTGTGGGCATGGGGTTGAAACCTAGGTCACACACATTGTCAAGCAGCACACAATCCAACTGAGCTATTTTGTCAGCCCCCAAAACAAGCCTTTATTATGTAATGTCAGTCACGATTCCTGACACTGTATACATCATTTACACTCTCTCTACTACCCTCCTTGTTCCTTTTGTCTCCTGACTGGTACAGTGCTACACACGTGGCAGTCTCTGAGCAAATGCTTATGAAATAGACAGGTAAGACCTTACTAAAAGTAAGACTACATTTCACATCAGCTTGCATGCTTGAAAATATCTTTCAGAGATTCAATCATCTTCATACTTACAGGGATGCTCCAGACCTGCATTCCATCACTATAGCCAATCATAACCAGCAAAGGCGGCTCATTCCCAGTGCTATGTATTTCATGAAATTCCAGATTTCTTGATATATCTGCATTAGAAATAACAAAGAAGCAAATTCAAAAGGCACAATGTCAACCAAGACTTTCTAAAACAGTCTAACAACTGTTTACGTGTGTGTGTGTGTGTGTGTGTGTGTGTGTGTGTGTGTGTCTGTGTGTGTGTGATGATCAGGGTTTTGCCACTCTAATAGAAAGAGACAGATGGGGATCTAAGTACCTTTGGCTAGAACAGGTTGATGGTTTGGTGGAGGGTAAAATATACTGACACCTATTATCTTGGGGAAATATAGAAATGTACCCTTGTGACAACAAAAACCTGTAAGTCAACAACATTCCCTCAAAAAATGCTCTTGAAATTGGAAAAGAAATGAAGAGAACAAAGGGAAGACACACAACATCAAAGCTTCCTCCAAAGCAGTGGGGCCAGGCTTAAACCTGGTGTGTGCACAGAGCAAAGCAGGCACACTATCCTGATGAGTTATTTTGTTAGCCCAAGTAATAATAACAATAATTAGTAGTAGTAGCACCACCACCAGGGTGATTGCTGGGGCTCTGTGCCAGCACTACAAATCCATAGCTCCCAGGGGCCATTTTTTCCTTCTTCTTCTTCTTTTTTGGTCTTTCTAATTGTTATTAGATGGGACAGACAGAAACTGAGAGAACAGGGAGACAGAGAGGGAGAGAAAGATAGACACCTGCAGACCTGCTTCACTACAGGGACTCCAACCCAGGGGTCCTTGCACTTGGTAAGATGTGCATTTAACAGGGCGTGCCACCACCCACCCACCCCAAAATTAATTTTTAATTAAAATTAAGCGCAGGGCCAGGGCTCACCCAGTAGACTGCTTACATTACTAAATTCCAGGCCCAGGATTCAGATCCCAGAAATACATGGCTGTCCTGTAATATATCTCATTTACTTTCTCTTTCCCCCTTTCTGTAATTTTAATTTAATTTTTTAATATTTACTTATTTGATAGGACAGAGAAACTGAGGGGGGGGGGAAGAAGCAAGAAGAAAGAGACACTTGTACCACATACACTGAGTCCATGAGACAGCTCAGTGATACCTTATATAAAAGGTCTTAAAAGAGAGGGAAGGGACGTTAGAAGTACCACAGCACTGCTCCACCATCCATGGAGCTCCTCTAGTACCTTCTATGGTTTCCCTTGTAGTGTCAGCACTCAAATCCAGGAAAAGCAAATACTCTGCTGGGTAAGCTGTCTCTCACCCCCCCACCACCACCTCTACTGTTCACACGTTTGTTCATGTGGTACAAGCAGCTCTTGATACTATCGAGCACTAACATTTTCATGTTATTTAATTTTTTTAACTTTTTTAAAAAATTGTATTAAATCTAAACCCTTAAATATATTTCTTCCCCACCCCCTTATTTCTTGTTTGGACAGAGACAGAACTTTAGAGAGAAGGAGGCGATATGGAGGGAGGACGAGAGGGCGGGGATAGAGAGCATAATGGTTATGCAAAGAGACTTTCATGCCTGAGGCTCCAAAGTGCCTAGTTCAATACCCACCCCTCTTGCACCACCATAAACCAGCTGGCCCACTGCTCTGGTAAAAACATGAGAGAGAAAGAGAGAGCACGAGTGCGCAGGCAAGCGCTAAAAGATACCTACAGCACTGCTTTGCCACTTGTGAAGTTTCCCTGTTGATGGTGGGAACATGGGTTAAACCTGGGTCCTCTAAAACTGCAATGTGTGTACTATATCAGGAACACCACCCACCACTGGCCCCTCATATTTATTTTACTTGTTATTAAATCAAAAAGGCCCTCTAATATTGACAGCTACAATGCAAAAACACATATCCAGGTAGGGCAGCGAAGTCTGAAAGCAAAAGGAAAAGGTGATTGATAACAAAAAATGAAGAAAAAAAAAAGATGAGGAACAGTGAAAATATTAATAAAAAAGAGAAAATAAATTTGATTATTATGAAAAAAAAAACTTAAATACAGTAAGTTTTCAAAGAGAAATCACAGAAGGAGGTTAAGTAATCACCTAATGTTTTATTCTCCACAAAAGGGCCCAACAAGCTGTTGTTATTTAAAAATGTTAATGTGATACCAAGACCTTACTCATGAATTGATACCACTACTGAATGACCTTTGTCTGGGCTAATTTTCACATTAATTTATTTTAGAGGGAGAGAAAGAGACACAGACATAGAAAGAAAAGAGATACCACAGCACCATCCTACCTACCATCCTTGGACACTGGTGACAAACTGAAATCCAGGGACTCACACATTCTAACAGGTAATCTGTCTCCCTACAAGTTGTTATTCTTTTTAAAAAATTTTTATTTATTTATTTCCCTTTTGTTGCCCTTGTTGTCTTTTTATTGTTGCTGTAGTTGTTGTTATTGATGTCGTCATTGTTGGATAGAACAGAGAAATTGAGAGAGGAAGGGAAGACATAGAGAGGGAGAGAAAGATAAGACACCTGCAGACCTGCTTCACCATCTGTGAAGTGACTCCCCTGCAGGTGGGGAGCCGGGGGCTCAAACCAGGATCCTTATGCCGGTCCTTGCGCTTTGCGCCACATGCGCTTAACCCACTGCGCCACCGCCTGACCCCCAGTTGTTATTCTTTTAAATGAACAGGCTAGGAACTGGGTGGTGGCATGCTTGATTGATCGCACATGTTACCATGTGCAAGGATCAGGGTTCAAGCCCCCATTCCAACCTGTAAGGAGGCCACAAAGTAGTGAAGCAGGGCTACAGATAGCTGTCTCTCTCCCTCACTATCTACCCTTCCCCTCTCAATTTCTGTCTCAGTCCAAAATAAAAATATACATATCTTAAAAATTTTTAGAAACAAACAGATATGGGGCTGGGGAGACAGTGTAATAGACAAAAGACTTTCATACCTGAGGCCCTAAGGTCCCTGGTTCAATCCCCGGCACCACAATAAGTCAGAGCTGAGCATTGCTCTGGTTGGTTAGTATCTCTTTCTCTCTTCATTAAAAATAAGTAAATAATAAAATAAATTAATTAATAAATAAACCAGCTGTAGGGAATCCAAATGTCTAAATAAACAATTATGCAGAGTTGACAATTAATGTCTCTCGCCATAGACAGTAGCATCCTTTAAAGGAGAATACAATATCACATGTTAAAAGTTGTAGAAGAGATAGACTCAAAGTATAAGAACAATCAAGGTCCAGAGTGTATTTAATTGGGAATTTAATGCAAACCACTGACTACACAGGTGATAGAACTGCTAAAAAGTCCAAAAAGAAGAAGAAAAGGAATTGTAAAGCAACCTTTCATGGTATGTGTGCTCAACCAGGTGCGCCACCACCTACCCCCAACGCCATCCAAATTCTGCCAGAAGATAAAAAACAAGGCAGCCAGATACATGAAAGTAACCTGGGATGAAGAGATAGCTTTCTAAGTATAGCATGCCCCCTTCTAACAATGGAGCCCCAATCTCAAGCCCTGGCACCAAACAGGGCTACTATGACACAGGAATTCCGCAGAGAGCTGTCTCTTCCTATCTTTGTAATAAAAACAATTTGTCTGTTTGTTGGTTGGCTGGTTTTGTTTTTATCAGAGCACTGATCAGCTCTGGTTTATGGTGGTGTGGGGGACTGAACCTGGGACTCTGGAGTCTCAGGCTTGAGAGTCTTTGCATAACCATGATGCTATCTACCCCTGCCCTAAGGCGCCTTTTTTTTAAAGTTTCTTAAGTATGTATTTTTTCACTTTTTTATTATTTCTTATGGTATCAGAGTGTTTTTTAAATTTTTTTATTTATAAAAAAGGAAACATTGACTAAATCATAGGATAAGAGGAGTACAACTCCACACAATTCCCACCACCAGAACTCCGTATCCCATCCCCTCCCCTGATAGCTTTCCTATTCTTTAACCCTCTGGGAGTAAGGACCCAAGGTCATTGTGGGATGCAGAAGGTGGAAGGTCTGGCTTCTGTAATTGCTTCCCTGCTGAACAAGGGCATTGACAGGTCGATCCATAAGGCAACCTTTTTAACAACAGCATGAAGCCATTACTATTTGTGAGTTAGGGAAGGAGTGCAGGATGCTAGAGCTACCTGGTAGAAACTGGAATGTCAACCAAACTGCTCAAAGGAAGCAAGAACTGCAGAGAAAAAGTAGCCACTGACAAAGGGAAATAACACTCTTCCTTTTCTCCTATCTTACTTAGTTCAATTGCTCACCAATGCCATCCAAATTCTGCCAGAAGGTTAAAAGAAAAAAAAAAAAAAAGGGAGCCGGGCAGTAGCGCAGCGGGTTAAGCGCACGTGGCACCAAGTGCAAGGACCGGCATAAGGATCCCAGTTCAAGCTCCGGCTCCCCACCTGCAGGGGAGTCACTTTACAGGTGGTGAAGCGGGTCTACAGGTGTCTTTCTCTCCCCGTATTCCCCTCCTCTCTCGATTTCTCTCTGTCCTATCCAACGACAGCAACATCAATAATAACTACAACAATAAAACAACAAGGGCAGCAAAAGGGAATAAATAAATATTTAATAAATAAATAAATAAATAAATAAAATTTAAAAACAAACAAGGCAGCCAGATACATGAAAGTAACCAGAGCTGAAGAGCTATCTTTCTAAGTATAGTGCGCCCCCTTCTAACAATGGAGCCCCAATCTCAAGCCCCAGCACCAAATGGGACCACTATGACATGGGAATTCCACAGAGAGCTGATCAATGCTGTCTCTTCCTATCTTTATAATAAAAAACAATTAAAAAGTTGGCCTGGGAATAGTGGAATTGCACATGTTCAAGGCCCCAGAAACACACACACGAGAGAAAGAGAGAGAGAGAGAGACGGAGACCGAGACCTGAGCAAAGGAAAGAGTCTGCTTTTGGAAGCAGACCAACTTCAAACAAACACATATTTCACACGTCCCAAAAAAAGTTAAAACCATACCATTTAAATCTGCATTTTCAAATCTGACCCAGATTATTTTCTCCTTTTCTTCTGTTAGAGGTGTTCCACTATAAGCCTGCATGGTAAATAGAAATATTTGAATAAAAATTTTACAGTTCTAACATTACTAATATACAAAATAAAAGGTAATTTAAATATAAGTAATCCCATCCCTCCCTTTTATTTCACCAATCCTACATCTTAGAAACTAGCACAATTTTTAACATGTTTACTCCCAAACACATTTATTTATAATCTTGGTTTAAAAAAAAAAAGAGGTTTTGACCTATTAAAGAATTGCAGAAGCCTAAAATATAATAATATATTTTATATATTATTTATAATATAAATTATATTATATTATAATGAAGGGTTTATAATGAAGGGTCATAATAGTTCAAAGGCATTTAAAAAAACTAAGTCATCCCTGTACTAGCAACAAATATGAAGACTTAAGAAAAAAAAATAGAGCTGGGTGGTGGTGCACCTGGCTGAATGCACATACTACAGTGCACAAGGACCCAGGTTCAAGCCCCCAGTCCCCACTTGCAGGGGGAAAGTTTGTGAGTGGTGAAGCAGTGCTGCAGGTGTCTATTTCCCTGTCTATCACCTTCTAGATTTCTGGCTGTTACTATCCAATATGTAAAGATAATAAAAAAAAATTTAAAAAGAAAACTAACATTTGTATCCACTTACCTGGAAATTTGTTTTCCAACTAGGATTCACGCTAGGTCTCCCCAACTGCAGAATTCCTCCACTCCCCCCAATGATTTTTTTTTTTTAATTTATTTATTATTGGATAGAACAGAGAGAAACTCAGAGGAGAGGGGGAGGAAAAGAGGGAGAAACAGAAAGACACCTGCAGCCCTGCTTCACCACTTGTGAAACCTTCCCCCTGCAGGTGGGGACCAGGAACTTGAACCCGGGTCCTTGCACACTATAATGTGTGCACTTAACCAGATGTGCCACTGGCTGTCCCCCCTTTCTTTCTTTGAGAGACAGATAAGAGAGACACTGAAGTACCAATCCACCAGTTGTGAAGCTTCCCCCATGCAGGAGCTCCAAAGTGGTAGCCAGAGGCTTGAACTCAAGTCCTTGTGCACAGTAAAGTGTGCACTCTAAGCTATCTTCCAACTCCCAACTACACAGATCTTAAGAGTATTACTTTTTTTCTCAAGTCCCATTTCAGGTGGAAAGCAGGTCAGGACTGGAAGTGTAAAATAAAAGTTGAATACAATTTTAGTCTCTTATCTGGCTTTTAGACCCAACCTATCACTTAGTTCCCTCCTCTGGGAGATACACAAAGATAAGTGTAAACAGCCTAGGGATAGTGTCAATGGTACCAGTCAGTATTCTTTTTTTTTTACACCACAGCACTGTTCAGCTCTGGTTTGTGGTGGTGTGAGAGATTGAACCTAAGAATTTGGAGCTTCGGGCATGAGAATCTCTTTCATTACCATTATGCTACATACCCCCAACCAGTTAAAATCAGTTCTGCAGAAAATTAATTTAGAATGTTTAGAAAGAGCTGTGACATTTTCAATTGCAAAGTGGTGTTCAGGTGCCTGAGGAGATGGCTCAGTGGTATTTACATCAATGTCCTCCCAGAAACTTCTTCAAGGAAGTTCATCTACGCCGATGACATCTGCTGTGCAACTCAGGCATCAAAGTTCGACATCCTCGAGGAAACACTCACGAAAGACATGTCTCTGATATCTGATTACTGTAAAAAATGGCCACTAATCCCTAGCACTGCAAAAACGGTATCATCTGTTTTCCATCTACACCATGCCTCGGCCTCGCGTGAGCTTAATGTGCAGCTTGGCGATACGAGAATCCGGCATGAAGCCCAGCCAGTCTATCTTGGCGTTACTCTCGTTCGCACTCTGTCATTTCACAAACATCCCCATAAAAACTGCAGCAAAGGTGGGCACGAGGAATAACATCACTGCAAGACTGGCCAGCTCCTCATGGGGCATGAGCACTTCCACACTACGATCATCATCTCTGGCATTATGCTATTCCACTGCAGAATACTGTGCCCCAGTATGGTTCCGTAGCCCCCATGTCCACTTGGTCGATTCCAAATTATATTCCTCCATGAGGATAATTTCTGGAACCATCCGTTCCACCCAGTTCCATGGCTGCCAGTTCTTAGCAACATCGCCCCGCCAGATATTCGTCGGGATGAGGCATCATCTAAGTTCATTTCCCACATCTACGCTCGACCGCACCTGCCAATATACGCGGATATCTTCGCCCACCCTGTCCAACGCTTGACATCTCGTCACCCAATCTGGTCCCCTATGCCTACACTGAACTTCTCTGTTCCAGACTCTTGGAAACAGAGTTGGCAGTCAGCTGAGGTAAAGAACAAACACCTCATCACAGACCCCTGTAAGCGTCAACCCGGCTTTGACCTAGCACGTTATGATTGGGCCCTCCTCAGTCGCTATCGAACAGGCCATGGCCGGTGCGCCGCTATGTTCCATCGCTGGGGAGCCAGAGACGACCCGAACTGCCCCTGCAGCTCCAGACAGACTATGACCCACATAGTCAATGACTGCCACCTCTCCAGATTCAAAGGAGGTCTCGAAACTTTACATCAGGCTCAACCTGACGCTGTTGACTGGCTACGGAAGAAGGGCAAACGCTAGTAGTAGTAGTAGTGGTAGAACATCAAACTTGCATGCTTCAGACTCCTGGTTCAATCCTGGTGCTAGATATACCAGAGTAGTGTTTTGGCCTCCTACCCTCTTTCATAAGTAAACAAATCTTTAGTAAATAAATAATGAGATAGACAAAGGGCAGTTAACTCATTTGGAGAAGAGAAAAACCTGTCCTAGAACTCATACATAATTCAACTTAGGGGCCAAGAACTGGTGCATCTGTTTGAGCGCACACATTACAGTGCACAAAGATCCAGGTTAAAGCCCCGGGTCCCCACCTGCAGGGGGAAAGCTTCTAAAGTTGTGAAGCAGGGCTGTAGGTGTCTAGGTGTCTCTCTCTTTCCCTCTCTATCTCTCCCTCCCTTCTCAATTTCTGTCACTATCCAACAATAAATGTTTAAAAAAAAAAAAATCAGGGTGGCGCAAACTGCAAGGATTGGCGTTAAGGATCTGGGTTCCCTCGGCTCCCCACCTACAGAGGGGTCGTTTCACTAGTGATGAAGCAGGTCTGCAGGTGTCTATCTTTCTCTCTTCCTGTCTTCCCCTTCTCTCTCCATTTCTCTCTGTCCAATCCAACATCATCATCAATGACAACAATGATAAAAATAACAAGGGCAACAAAAGAGAAAAAAAAGCTTCCAGAAGCAGCAGATTCTGAACTCCAGCAATAGCCCCTGGAGGCCAAAAAAAGGGGGGTGGAGTAGATAGCATAATGGTTATGCAAAGAGACTCTCCTGCCTGAGGCTTCAAAGTCCCAGGTTCAATCCCCTGCATCACTATATAGTGCACAGAACAGCATAAGGATCCTGGTTCGAGCCCCCTGGCTCCCTACCTGCAGGGGAGTCGCATCACAGGTAGTGAAGCAAGTCTGCAGGTGTCTATCTTTCTCTCCCCCTCTGTCTTCCCCTCCTCTCTCCATTTCTCTCTGTCCTATCCAACAACAAAATCAATAACAATAATAAAACAAGGACAACAAAAGGGAATAAATAAATATTTTAAAAAATCTTTCATGGGGACTGTTTGGTAACACAGCAGTTTAAATGCATATGGTACAAAACACAAGGAATGGCCTAAGTATCCCAGTTCGAGTCCTCAGCTCCACACCTGCAGGGAGGTCACTTCGCCAGTGGTGAATAAGGTCTGCCGGTGTCTATCTTTCTCTCCCCCTCTGTCTTCCCCTCTTCTCTACATTTCTCTATGTCCTATCCAAAAACAACAATAGTTATAACAACAATAATGACCACAACAAGGGCAACAAAATGAAAAAAATAGCCTTCAGGAGCAGTGGATTTATAGCGCTGGCACTGAGCCCCAGAGATAACCCTGGATGCAAAAAAAAACAAAAAATCTTTAATAAAAAAAGTTAAAAAATAGTAATAATTCAACTTTATCTTTACTAACCTCTTGTTCTTTTCTTCTTTGAAAACTACTTTAAATAAACCTTTTACTTTAGAAGAATTTTAGGAAAAAAAAACATAGAAGAATTTTAGATTAAATAGTACACAGAGGAGGGCCAGGCAGTGGCACACTTAGTTGAGAGCACACATTACAGTGCACAAGGACCCAAGTTCAAGCCCCTGGGGGGGCAAGCTTAATGAGTGGTGAAGTAGGGTTGCAGGTATCTCTGTCTCTTTCCCTCTCTATCTTCCCCTCCCTCTCAATTTCTCTGTCCTTATCAAAAAATAAACAAATATTTAAAAAAAATAGTATACAAAGGGGAGGGGATAGATAGCATAATGGTTATGCAAAGAGATTTTCATGTCTGAGGCTCCAAAGCCCCAGGTCCAATTCCCACACCATAAACCAGAGCAGAGGAGTGCTCTGGTCTTAAAAAAGAAAAAATGTTATGCATGTACAAACTACTGTATTTACTGTTCAATGTAAAACATTAATTCCCCAATAAAGAAATAAATTAAAAAAAAAAAAAAAGTACAGAGTACTCAGATACTCCCAGGTAGCCAGTTACCTCCAACATGAAATATCTAATCTAACCAGCTCTTAACTTAGGAGGACTTGTTAAAATTACAAAATTTAGCATTTGATTATTTCTATCAAGCTCCATATTATTTGGATCTTGCCAGCTTTCCTTTTCCTTTCTTTTCTCCTTTGCCAGCTTTTCTACTAATGTTCTTTTTCTACTCTACAATCCAGTCCAGGACATCACTAAAATTATCTTTAATGCTTACTTTATTTATTTATTACAAAATAGAGAGCCTTACATAAGAGAGAGAAGCCTGAGCACCCTCCAGTACATTTTATTTATTTGTTTGTTTATTTATTATTGGAGAGACGAGAGAAACTGAGTGGGTGAGCTAGATAGGGAAAGAGACAGAGAGACACCTGCAGCCTTGCTTCACCACTCATGAAGCTTCCACCCTGCAGGTGGGTGGGGACCAGAGACTTGAACCTGGGTCCTTGCACACCCAGGTGCACCACCACCTGGCCCCCACCCTCCAGTATATGCAACACTGAGGATAGAATTGGGAGGTTCAGATACACAACTCCCAGGCTCCCCAGTCATTCACACTGCACTGACAACAACCTCCTTTTGTTCTATATCAAGGTCCTCTCTAATCTGGTAATGGGAGTATAATTTTCTTCAGTCTAGCAGATTATGAAACTGCTTTATCACCTGTGGGATTACTTACATTCTCCCAATTCCTTTGCAACATCCTTTAATTTCTGGGTGATATACAAAAGAAAACAAAGTTGAAAGAGTCCTTTCAAGAAGTATATTGGGACTTTTCTTATTTTCATCAGAGCACTGTTGAGCTGTTTGTTTCATAATGGTGCTGGGGATTGAACCTGAGATCTCTGAGCCTCAGGCATGAAAATCTGTTGCACAACCAATCTGTATCTCCCCCAGCTGGCAAATGCTGGAAGATGTAAACATTTTCTCTTTGGGGATAAATAAAAGCTTCATAACACTGTATGTGTGCTTTTGCTCCTTCAAGTTTCCCTCTTTCTTTAGCACACCTAGAGTGTTTTTTGTCTGTTTTGACAGAGAGGGAGGGAGAGGGGGATGGAGAGAGAGAGAGAAAGACACCACAGAACCAAAGCTTCCTCTTATGTAGTGGATACCAGGCTCAAATCTAGGTCATGAACATGGCAAAGCAGCACACTATCCAAGCGAATTATTTAGCCACTCCTCCCATCTGGTGTTCTTTACTATTTTAATATTTATCTATTTATTTATTTATTTATTTATTCCCTTTTGTTGCCCTTGTTGTTTTATTGTTGTAGTTATTATTGTTGTTGCTATTGATGTCGCTGTTGTTGGATAGGACAGAGAGAAATGGAGAGTGGAAGGGAAGACGGGGTGGGGGGGAGAGAAAGACAGACACCTGCAGACCTGCTTCACCGCTTGTGAGGCGACTCCCCTACAGGTGGGGAGCCCAGGACTCGAACCGGATCCTTACTCCGATCCTTGTGCTTAACCCATTGTGCTACTCCCCAACTCCCTTTACTAAGCATTTTTAGGAAAATCCTCTGAAGTTGTCGACTAAAGCATTCGTTTGTAGCTTCTAGTGTGATTTCTGCAGGCTTGCACAAACAAGGCATTTGGCATGTGATATTGCCTCTCAGCTTCCTCAAACACTCCTTGCCCAGCTTGAGATATTTATTCTCAGTGAGACCTAGACACAAGGCTCCAGGTTCAAGCCCTTGCTCCCCACCTGCACCAAGGATGCTTCATGAGCAGTGAAGCAGGGTCGCAGGTGTCTCTCTGTCTCTTTCCCTCTCTCCTCCACTCTTCTCAATTTCTTTTTTTTTTTCCCTCCTCCAGAATTATTGCTGGGCTCGGTGCCTGCACCATGAATCCACCGCTCCTGGAGGCTATTTTTCCCCCCTTTTGTTGCCCTTGTTGTAGCTTCATTGTGGTTATTATTATTGCCCTCGTTGACGCAATTCGTTGTTGGATAGGACAGAGAGAAATGGAGAGAGGAGGGGAAGACAGAGAAGGGGAGAGAAAGACAGACACCTGCAGACCTGCTTCACCGCCTGTGAAGCGACTCCCCTGCAGGTGGGGAGCTGGGGGCTCGAACCGGGATCCTTACGCCGGTTCCTGTGCTTTGTGCCACATGCGCTTAACCCACTGCGCCACCGCCCGACCCCCTCTTCTCAATTTCTATCTCTAGCCAATAATAAAAATATTTTTTAAAATATTGTCATAAATACAGCTTTTAGATCAAAGGATGCAGCTAAAGTCTACCAGTCATCAGTGATATATGTTGAAGAAAATGAGAATTCGCTCTATTTGTGAAAATAAAGAAGCTGATACCAACCCAACAAATTTTCTCTCTTTGATATTAGTAATCCAGAGAATGTCTAGGATCCATAAATTCCCAGAATAAAGCAGAAGTTGAAAAATAATACCAGGAAATATTTATAATTTTCCAAAATACCAAAGGGGAGCTCTGAATTTAATAATTTAAAAGGGAGAACCAAGGCCAGCAAAATACTTCGTAGTTGCCATGAGTGCAACCCAAGTTCAAGCCCTATCCCACCAGTGGAGGAAGACTCAGTGCTATAGGTTCTTTTCCTCTCAATCTCCTTGCCTCTATTAAGAACAGTATTAAGTAAGTTAGAAATAAGTAAAGGGGAGACCATTAGAGCCAGAGATAGCACATACCTTATTTACACTGTGTGTGGCCCAGGTGCAGGCCCTGGAACCAGATAGGAGCTACTGCAGCTCCTGTGATGCACTATCTCATCCCCACACCTGTCTTTCTATATAAATGAAGAAAATAACTGGTCCAGAAAGAAGAAATCACATAGTGCTTAAACGAAAGCAGTTTATAGAAGAGTAAATCCTAGTATTATTTATTTATTTATTTATTTTCTTTTTTGTTGTTGTTGTTATTGACGTCGTTGTTATATAGGACAGAGAGAAATGGAGAGAGGAGGGAAGACAGAGAGGAGGAGAGAAAGACACTTGCAGACCTGTTTCACCACCTGTGAAGCGATTCCTCTGCAAGTTCGAGTCCCAGAACTGGGATCCTTGTGCTGGTTCTTGTGCTTCGCGCCCCATGCATTTAACCCGCTGCGCTAGCGCCCGACTCTCAAATCCTAGTATTTTATATACCTCTGTTGCCTACCATATCCAGTCACCCAGTTTGCTTCTAATGCCCAACTTTTCCATTCATTGCAACCAATGCTACTTCCACCGTCCTTAAGAACTGGACTTCTTCCTCTGCTATTCATTCCCTGACCAATTAAATGTTTAGTCTGTTCTATCATATTTTATATTTTATATTATTTTATTATCTCTAGCTGCTTCAAAAACCTGGACTGCTCTAATTTTTGTTGTTTGCTTATGGTTATTTTTCTCTCTTTAGTATTTTTTATTATCTTTATTTATTGGATAGAGACAGCAAGAAATTGAGGGAAGGGGGAAATAAGAGAAGGAGAGAGACAGACAGACACTTGCAGCACTGCTTCACCCCCTGCAAAGCTTTCTTCCTGCAGATGGGTACCAGGGACTCGAACCTGGGTCCTTGTGCACTACTACATGTGCACTCAACCAGGTGCACCACCACCTGGCCCCTGTAGTTATTTTTCTAATGTGGCACCTGGGAATGAAGCCATGGTCTCACATTCTCAATATGACTGAGTGGCTGGGCCAGGTCCTTTGTTTGGTCTGTTTAATTTTTTATTATTAATCATTTAACATTGCTTTACAAAACTGTAAGATTTCAGGAGTACAGGTACAACTCACTACACCAGTCACACAAGTTTCTGCACTGTTCCCATCCAAGTCCCCTCTCTCTTTTTTTTTTTTTTAAGAGCAGAAAGGGGAAAAGACAGACAGATAGGGGTAGACACAACACAGTAACAATTCCACCACTGTTGTCCTTAGTGTGCCCATGTAGTACTGAGGTTCAACCACAGAATTTCACATAAATAAAGCATGCGTTCTGCTGGGTGAGCTATCTCTCAGTCCAGCTTTTTGTCTGTTCGCTTATGGTGCCAGAGATTGAACCCTGGGTCTCATACATGAGAATCATGTGCTCTACCACTGAGCTACATCCCTGACCCCTTGACAGGCCTTTTTTAAGCACATTTCTCAAGAGAGGAAAGCATAAGCCAGCAAAAGAGCTCACTTGGATATTACACTGCACTGCCATGTACACAAATCAGGTTTGAACCCAACCCCTGAGGTCCCAGATTTAATCCCCAAGCCATGGCTCGAAAGTACTCTGGTAAAATTAATTAACTAATTAATTAAATCACATCTGACCACTGTATCAAGTAGTTAGTTCTAGCCTACCAGTGCTCAGGATATTAAACGTGAAAGTGTTTCTGAATATTAAAGTTGTTTAAGAAACAGAGCAGAGGTAGATAGCATAATGGTTATGCAAAGAGACTCTCATGCCTGAGGCTCCAAAGTCCCAGGTTTAATTCCCTGCTAAAGGCTGAGCAGTGCTCTGGTAAAAAAAAAAAAAAAATTAAAAAGTTAAGAAACACCATTTCAGTTTCCTTGACCAATGAGAAAACCTACTATTTCCAAAACCACAGACACTTACTTGTGGCACAACATCCTGGAGAAAAGTCACAACACTTTCCATGTAGGACTGTTCCCTGAAAAAGAATGAAATGGAAAAACTTTATGACATCTTTCTCTATTTACTTTTTTGTGATTAATAGTAGGCTACACTTTATGACAACATAGGACAAAATATGAATATCTCTGTCTGTAAGTTCTAATACATTCATGATTTTTTTTAATAGGGAAAAAAGGAATAATTCATGTGACCTGATATCTTGCCAGCTGGCTTTCTAGTTTCATGGTCTTTGTGTGTTATTAGATGTAAATGAGCTTGTTGACACTTTTAAACATCATTTCTTAGAAGTCATGCTATCCTGATTTGATAGAGAGAACTTCTAACATATATTTGAATAAGTGCTAATAGATTTAATCAATGCAGGACATTCCTCTTGAGTCAGAGTAGAAGAATGTCCTGGTTAGAGTCAGAAAACTTGCTGATGACTCAAGATGTAGTGATGTCCTCTTTGAATTGGCTATAACACTGTCCCTTACTTACAGAGAGTAAAAATATTTATGTACTTATAATCCCTTTCTCTCTTTTATATTTAAATTTTACTTGTTAATAAGCTTGACACAAGATTGTAAGATTACAGTGTGTAGTTCCACATCACACCCACCACCAAAGTTCTGTGTCCTCACCCTCCCACCTCTCAAAGACAACCACCATAGTTCTCACAAGTCTTAACAGTTGGCTTGCATCTGTTTTGTGTGGATTTTTTGTTTGTTTTTGGAAAGTTCACGTAAATGAGATCTCTAGATTCCACATGAGTGAAACCATCTGGTATTTTTCTTCCTTCTCTTTACCTATAATCACCTCCAGTTCCATCCATTTTTCTCTTTTGTTTTTAATTTTTTATTATCTTTATTTATTTATTGGACAGAGGCAGCCAGAAATCAAGAGAAAAGGGAGTGATAGAGAGGCAGAGAGACTGAGAGACACCTGCAGCACTGCTTCACCACTCATGAAGCTTTCCCTTTGCAGGTGGTGACTGGGGGGTTGAACCTGTGTCCTTGTGCATTATAACATGTGCGCTCAACCAGGAGTGCAACAACCTGGCACACATTTTCTCTTTTTACTAGAGGGCTGCTCAGCTCTGGAGCAGCTGTCAATCTTTTTTAAGATCACTTTATTGAAGAAATGATGGTTTCCAGGACTGCTGTTTTAAAGGGGTACAGTCCCATATCTCCTCCAGATAGGGGTCAGTGTATCTCCCCCTCAACCAAATCTTCACTTTCCTCCACCAGCGTACTGGGTCCCCAAGCCTCCCCAGCCTCTCACTCCTATTCATTTATTTATTTGAATTTTTTTGTTTATTCTATTTTTATTTTTCAGATAGAAAAAGGGGGGGCAGGTGGTGGCGCACCAGGTTAAGCACACATAGTGCAAAGCACAGAGACTGTAGCAAGGATCCTGGCTCCCTACTTGCGTGGGGATCGCTTCACAGGTGATGAAGCAGGTCTGCAGGTGTCTCTGTTTCTCTCCCATTCCCTGTCTTCCCCTCCTCTCGATTTCTCTCTTTCTTATCCAACAACATTAAAAAATGGTCTCCAAGAGCAGTGGATTCGTAGTACAGGCACCAAGACCCAGCAATAAAAAAAAAAAAAAAGGCAGAGAGGAACATCCCATACAGCAAAGCAGCACACTACCCAAGTGAGCTCTTTTGCTGACCCTAACCTCATTTTTGTGACACTATTCTCTTTCAATCACGTGCACATATTAGGGAGTTGGGTTTTTGTTTGTTTGTTTCTTTGTTTTTTTGCCACCAGGGCTATTTAGAGATTCAGTGCCTGAGCATTTCACTGCTTGAACCGATACCCCCCTTTCCCTCTTTCTATAAAAATAATTTTTATTTACTTATTAACAAAAGAGAGAGTGGGGGGATAGCATAATGGTTGTGCAAACAGACTCTAATGCCTGAGGCTCTGCGGTCCCAGGTTTAATCCCCCGACTACCATAAACCAGAGTAGTACTCTGGTAAAAAAAAAAAAAAACATAAACAAACGCACTAACAAAAAACCCAGAAAATCATTCTAATACATGCAATAAATGCCAGGGAATAAACTTGGACCTCATATTTACAAGACCTGTGCTTTAATTGGCTGAGCCATCTCCCCAGTTTCTTTTATTATTATTATTTATTTTTCCTTTTGTTGCCCTTGTTGTTTTATTGTTGTAGTTATTGTTGTTACTGATGTCAGCTGTGTTAGATGGGACAGAGAGAAATAGAGGAGGGGAAGACAGAGAGGAGAGAAAGACACCTGCAGACCTGCTTCACTACCTGTGAAGCGATTCCCCTGCAGGTGGGGAGCTGGGGGTTAGAACTGAGATCCTTACGCCAGTACTTGCACTTCAGTTTCTTCTTTTAGAAAATAAATAAATAAAGGCTGCTCCCAGCCTAGAGGGTGAAAGAGACAGAGAAAAGAAGAGGTACTTGTTTTGCTCCATCACTCAAACTTCCTCTTTGCTGGTAGAGAACCAGGTGATTGAACCCAGGTCTCCAACTGCAGGGGGAAGCTTCCCAAGTGGAGAACTGGTACTGCACATGTCAGTCTCTCCCTCTCCCTACCCTCTCCATTTTTCTGTCTCTATATAATAAACATAAATGAAATATATTTTTAAAGAATTCCAATAAAAACATCAGATTTCAAGCAACTAAAATGTTTTATTTTTAAAAAAAAGTTTTATTTTAAAAATGCTTATTAAAGTCAAGGAGATAACACAATGGTGATGCAAAAGACTTTATGCCTGAGGCCCCAGATTCAATCTTCAGGTAACACCACTAGTCAAAGCTGAACAGAAAACAAACAAACAAACAAACAAAAAAAAAACACTTGACAAACTGCTTTTAAAACATGTGAGAACTAGAGGTTATCTTTGGGAGGTGGAAGGGTGGGGACACAGGACTTTGGTGGTGAGTGTGGTATGGGACTACTCACTGTAATCTTACAATCTTGTAACAAAACTATTAATAACAAATAAAAAAAATTGCACAAATATAGAAATGTAGCCCAACCCAGGTTCAAGCCCAGTTCCCACTTAAAGGAAGCTTTGGTGATGTGGTCTCTCACACTCTCCTCTCTGCTTCTCTCTTATCTAAAAATTTAAAATATGTACATAGAAATGTACATATTCACCACAATGACTTATAAACCTTGAGTAAGTGATACAGTCAAGTCATAATCTAGTTAGCATACACATGCATATAAATATAAATAGGTGTCACAAAATACTAACACAAACCATTTTTCTATTACATTCTACTTGATATTACAAATAAATTATTTTTAGCATTTATTTAAGGTTTACTAAATTTATTTGGGAACACAATGATTATTAAATCTCGAGTTCCTTAATATTTACCATGGTAGTTTTCATGTGCTTTATAAATATATTAAATATATCAACTTAGCCCATGAATAAAATACCTTTTACTTAAATTGGCCTTGACAATAATATTAAATATCCCGTAAAGCCACACTTAAAATATTTTACAAAAGTAAACACAATTCAGAAAGATAGCCTGAGGTCAGGGAGATAGCATAATGGTAACTGAAAAAGGCTTTCAAGACTGAGGCTCTGCGGTCCCAGGTTAAAATCCCTAGCACTACCATACATCAGAGCTGAGCACTGCTGTGGTAAAATAAATAAATAAATAAATAAATAAATAAATAAATAAATAAATAAAGTGGCTTGAAAGACAGCTACAGTACAGAATGGTAGTTTCTATTTTGTGTAATCTTTTCTTCAAGTTACTAAGCTTATCTGAAATTTGCTTACGTGACAGCTTGTGGCCGAACCACAACTCCACCAGTACACCGACTGGGTCTTCTAGGGGAATCAGTAGCCATAGCTTCATCCACAAAACCTGTTCCAAAATGAAAAAAAAAAAAAGGAACCATTATTGTCTGGGCTGGATGGAAGGTTTGAGGTTACTCAATTTAGAGCCCATGTCAAAAATACCAAAAAAGCAGAAAACTTTCCCAGCAATTTCTATTACACCAGAAAGTGGGGGAGGGAGAAATAAATAAAGAATTTTCAAGTTAGCATAAGATTTCTTTTTTAATTCATTTGGACCAAGCCTCAGAACCACAAACCTAGTTAAAACTCTTGCTCAACCCCTTTGATCTACTTAACTAGAAAGGTAAACCAGGTCCGAAGATGAGCAGTCTAACATAAGATCACTTTATAGAAACAAGTGTGTTCCCTCTGGAAACTAAAATTAAAGAATTTTGTGAAGTCCTATATTAAGAGAAGGGAAATATATATTTACAAAACCATTATTGAGATAATGGTATAATATTTCAAGACCAAAGAAGCAGTGAGGCAATATCTTCCAACTAAGACTAAGACTGCATATTGTTACTATGTATTTGATGATGGATGTTAACTAGTCTTATCACGATCATTTAACAATATATACAAATACCAATCATTACGTTGTAAGCCTGAAATATACAAATTGCATCTAAATTTTGAAGACCACATGAGGCCCAGTTTAACAAAAATATTAAACCGTATTTGTTCATTCCAACATTTTTGTAAGCTGATCAAGTTTCAGTAATAGAAACCTAATGACATTACTATCTTTTCCCTGAATCTTGATCCCCGTAATCATTTGAAGTTTTTAAGAGCCTGGAGTGCATGTACTCAGTTCAAATTAAGAGACAAGTGACAACATCTAGATCCTCATAAAGCTCAATTCAGACCCCACACCACAACTCATCCTGCAAATTCCTAAAACCATCACTTGTATTTAGAGAACACTCTATCACCTTATTTGAAAACTCGCAAACCTGTAAATTCCCTTTGCTAGGGCCCTTTGCCCCAACTAGCCTAGAATACCCTTGCCTCAGCAGGTAACTTCACCTCCAATCCCTCAACCCTCTCATTGCATTCCACCCTTTATTTCCCAAAACACAGCCTCCTGTGGACTGTCCTTTGAGGGTCCTGCCTCCTGAGGAGCCCTGCCAGTCCCTCAGGCCCCACACTCCTGAAAAATACTCGCAGAGTAATCCCCACTTAACCTCCAAACACGCAGGCACCTCTGCCCCCGGCCGCCCTCTGGCCCCTTGCCCTGTCTCCCCTCCCCCTCTCCGCCCCGTGCTCTCGCTCCCTCCCCCATTTCCCGCCAGCCAACCCCCCCCCCCATGCTGCTTGCCCCTCCCTCCCAAGACTCCCCAAAGCCAGTGTCCCGCCAGCCCTCTCACCGGCCGCCCCGCCGGTAAACGCTGTTCTCCTGCTCTAGGCTCACTGTTTGGAGTCTTCCCTCGTGATTGACGGCCACCACTTCCTACCACGCCTCGGCGGAACTACATTTCTGGCCAATCCCAGAAGCAAACAGGCTGGGACCGGGCACCGCCCTTGGAGTACAGCTTCGCCAACCAGCAAGTAGAAAAGAGGCGGGCCCACCTCCTGAAGTTATCCAATCCGCTGGGACTCCAGAGAAAACACAACAGTATGGAAGTTCGGGTGAAGCCGAGGTGTCAGGTTCGGTTGCGAACGCAGGCATATGGAGAGGTGTTGCGAAGTTGTCTGTTTTCTTTTGCAGACAGCACCTTGGCAGTTTTGTCAAAAAGCATCAAGCTTCAGCTTCCAGTCCGCCTCACCTGAGCGTCTCAGACTAGTCGTGGGAGTACTGGGGAACTGGTCTGTTTACATCGAATTCTCGCGACACCGGTTCGAAGCTCAAAGCACGTGGACATGGCAGCTGCTCATCATTTCTAGCTGACCACTAACCCTCCCCGAACCCGCCTTCAGCCCCGCCCTTTTCTAATGTGTTTATCTTCCGGGAGTCCAGGCTGGTTTGTGCTACTGGGCAGCGCAGGAGCCAAGGAAGTGATGATCTCAATGAGGGACGCGGCTGTACTGTCAATAAGAGGTTTGTGGACCACGCCTGATTCCTTCTTTACCTATTTTCGCATGCTGACATGTGGCGTTGACATTTCATGTCATTCCCGCAAATACATTTCTTTGGTAACAACAGTGACACCGATTTATTGACCGAACAATCCTAATTACTTCAATAGCAGAGTCAAATTTAGCTGGTTTCTTCTAGTGGTGGGTGCGGTGAGTTGTGTATACATATGGGAAACTGTACTCTTGAAAACTTATACTTTTGTAAACCAGACTGAACTGAGAGAATTTAAAGACAACCTCACGAAGATATGACTTATTAGTAGGCATAACAAATCACCTGATGCAATTGTAATTTTTTAAATCTTACAATGAAAGGGAAAGTTTGCTGGAGAAACTGTATACATCACTGGAAATATGTAAGTCTTGCACTTGGAGCCATTGATAAGTGCAGATATAGCCAAGAAGTTCTTTTTTTTTTTTTTAACTCTTGAAGTTATATTGCTGGCAATAAATAAAACCCAAAGCACTGTTTATATAATGCTTTAACAAAACACCTTTAATGTTTTTATTTACTTTTTATTATCTTTATTTACTGGATAGAGACAGCCAGAAATCAAGAGGCAAGGGGGAGATAGGGAGAGATACAGAGAGACATCTGGGTCTTTGCGCATTGTAACATGTGCGCTCGACCAAGTATGCCACCACCCGGCCCCCAACAAAACATTTTGAGTTCGTTTTTTTTGTTGTTGTTGTTGTTTTTGCCTCCAGAATTATTGTTGAGGTTCAGTGCCTGCACTACGAATCCACGGCTCCTGATGGCCATTTTTTCCCATATTATTGGATAGGACAAAGAGAAATTTAAAGAGGGGGGAGGTAGAGAGAAAGAGAGCCCTGCAGACCTGCTACACCTCTTGTGAAGAGACCCCCTTGCAGGAGGGGAGCCAGGAGCTCGAACCGGGATCCTAGCGCATGTCCTTGCAGTTCATACTAAGTGTGCTTAAATTGGTGTGCCACCGCCCAACCCCTTACAGCTTTTTTTAAAAAATATTTATGTATTCCCTTTTGTTGCCCTTGTTTTTATTTTTATTGTTGTAGTTATTATTGTTGTCGTCGTTGTTTGGTAGGACAGAGAAATGGAGAGAGGAGGGGAAGACAGAGGGGGAGAGAAAGATAGACACAGACCTGCTTCACTGCTTGTGAAGCGACTCCCCTACAGGTGACCCGCATCCTTACTCTGGTCCTTGCGCTTTACGCCTTGTGCATGTGCTTAACTCACTGCCCTACCGCCCAACTCCCCCTCCCCCCCTTACTGCTTTCTATCACTGACTTAATTCTTTATTTTTTTAAAGATTTTATTTATTAATAAGAAAGGAGAGAAAGAAGCAGACATCACGCTGGTGGTACATGTGCTGCTGGATATTGAACTTGAGACCGCATGCTTGGGAATCCAATGCTTTAATCAGAGCTATCTCCCAGACCACATGACTTAATTCGTTATTGTCTTGAAAGTGTCTTTAAAGGGAAGTCTTTTGCATACCCCTCCCCCATCCTTTTTCAACAATATCTTGCTCTGAGCATTCTCCACTAGGAAACTTATTTTCCAGTGATTTCAAGTCAGAATTATCCATTCTTTCAGCCTTCAACAGATTAACTGTTGGATTAATAAATGTGAGGTCCCAAATTTAATCCCCAGCATTGCATATGTCATAATGCCCTGGCTTTCCTCTTATAACTAAATTATATTAAATTTATTGTATCAGACTCTTAAAGGTTATTTTACATAACTATGGCTTTTGGTGGTACTTTTGGATTGAATTTAGGACCCTGGAGCCTCAGCATTAAAGTTTTTTTTTTTTTTTTCAACCAGAACACTGCTCAGCTCTGATTTATTGAAGGAATCAAACTTTGACCTCAAAGCCTCAGGCAAGGTAGTCATTTGCATAGTCATTAGGCTATCTCCAGTGCTTTTTAAAAATTTTTTAGTGTTGGTCCGGGAGGTGGTGCAGTGGATAAAGCACCAGACTCTCAAGCATGAGGTTCAATACCTGGCAGCACATAATACCAGATTGATGTCTGGTTCTTTCTCTCCTCTTATCTTTCTCATTAATATATATTTTGACATATAAAATCTTAAAAAGAAAAAAGAATGTGAGAACAGTTTACTAACATTAATGGGCCACAGAAAGAGCTCATCCTCTTAAAGAATTCTGGGCCTGGAACAAAGGGGAAGGAAGGTACAGCTTATATAGGGAGGGGACTGCAGGCTGAGAACAGAAAGCTTCATCACAGAAGTGGTTGCGGGAATAGGCTGGGGTGGGAAGAGGTGGGTGGAAATCTTCAACCCATTGCTCAGGGTCTGGTTGCCTTACTGTCATCTTTTCCTGAGTACCTGCATCTGAGGGAAGGTTCTTCTAAAGAGTTACTGGGGGGAGAAAAAAAATTTTTTTAATTTATTGGATAGAAACAGCCAGAAATTGAGAGGAAGGGGGGAGAAATATATATATAGAGAGAGAGAGGAAGAGAGAGAGAGAGGAGAGGGAGACCTGCAACAATGCTTTACCACTTGTGAAGCTTTCCTCCTGCAGTTGGGGACTGGTGGCTTGAACATAACTCCTTGAGCATTGTAGTAAGTGTGCTCAGCCAGATATGCCACCACCCAGGCCCTCTCCAGTGCTGCTCTTAAAAAAAATAAAATGAAATGAAATAAAAACTCTTAAATAAGGAAAAAAAAACAAACCTTTTTGTTTTTCTGGTTACCACTGGAGATGTCCATTATAATAAATCACCAATTATTAACATTGCCTACCCCGAAGGAGGCACAGCGGTGGGGAGGGAAGCCTAGACACTAAGAACTATCTCTATATAAATTAAATTTCTAGGTCACTTTGTATTTTATTGTGTTTTTTTGTTTTGGTAGGATTAAGATTCTGTTTTTAGTCTCAAGCAAGTTATTGCCTCATACAGGCTACCGAAAACATTTGCATAATCCTCTCCTGAGTTAAGCAGTTGTGAAATAATTTAACTTTACAGAAGAACTAGGGTGAGCATTAATACTTATTTTTCATTTAAGTAAAAGAAAAAACTCTTTAAAATAAGCCTTATCAAGTCCATCAATTGTGTCAATTTAGTTGGGAATGTAGTAACAAGGAAGATTGCATGTATGGGAGCTGGGTGTGGAAGATCTGTACTTTTTGTTCATTTTTGTTATTTTTCTTTTTACCCTAGAATATCTATTTTCATTAGTGATTTAATAGTGATTCACAAGACTGTGAGACAATAGGGATGTAATTCTTCACCATCACCACTACCAGAGTTCTGTGTTCCCACCTCCTTTCAGTGGTCACCATCATAGTTCTCCCAAGGTCACAGATATGGGTCAATTATACATATACACACTTCCCTCTCCCCAAAGTTTATGTTTCAATCCTCTTTATTCTACATAAGTGAAATAGTCCACTTGTCCATTTCGTTACTTAACTTCACTAAGCATGATCACTGTCAGTTCCATTCATTTTGTCCCAGAGTAAACAATATCGTATTTTTAACTGCTGAGTAGTACTCCTTTGAGTCTATGTCCCGTGACTTTATTTATTTTGGAGAGTGTTTGCTTTACAGTGCAGTCACTGACATTTGAGTACAATGTCATTATGCACCAGGAACCCAAAATTCTTTTCCACCCCTCCCTACCTTAAAATTTTTTTTATTTATTTATTGGATATAGCCAGAAGTTGAGAAGAAGGGATATATATATATATATATATATATATATATATATATATGTATATATATATATATAGAGAGAGAGAGAGGTGGGGGGGGACCTGTAGCACTGTTTCACCACTTGTGAAGCCTCCCCGCTGCAGGTGGGGACTGGGGGCTTGAACCTGAGTCCTTGTGCATTGTAACATGTGCACTCAACCAGGTATGCTACCACCTTGCCCTCCCTCTCTTTTTATTTACCAGAGCACTATACAACTTTTGGTGATAGAGGGGACAGAACATGGGTATTCATAGTCTCAGACAAAATTATATATATATAATCTCAAAGGCCAAGAAATAATTTACCTGGTAGATCAAATATCTTTCAGTGCATGAGTTTGAGTCTTGGCACCTGAGAACCATGGAAATTACATGAACAGTGGGGCAGTGCAGTGAATGGTGTGTCTCCTTTTTCCCTGTCTGTTTCTGTACCTAAGGCACCAAAGGTGTCATGCTCAGTCCTCAGCTCCACCATAAACTGGTGCTGAGCAGCATCCTGGTAATAATTAAGGGCTGGACAGTGGTGATCCTGGTACCAAGTCCCCAGCAGGGGCCAAGTTTCAGGAGTGGTGAAACAGTGCTGCAGGTGTCTCTCTGACTTGCCCTCTCTATCCCCTTTTCCTCTGTTGTTCTGTTAAAAGGGGGGAAAATGGAGAATTAGGAAATGGAAGCTGTGCTCAGTAGCATTATGCACGTATAAAGCTGAATTCCTTCCCTCACACCACACAAAGAAGGAATAACTTGGGGATCGGGAGGTAGCGTAGCAGGTTAGTGTACATAGCGCCAAGGACCAGCATAAGATTCCTGGCTCCAGCTCCCCACCCACAGGGGGTCGCTTCACAAGCAATGTAGCAGGTCTGCAGGTATCTATCTATCTCCCCCTCTCTGGATTTTCCTCTGTCCAGTCCAACAGCAATAACAATAATAAACAACAAGGGCAACAAAAGGGGAAAAAATAGCCTCCGGGAGCAATGGATTCGTAGTGCTGGCACTGAGCCCCAGCGATAACCCTGGAGGTGGGGGGGGGGGGGAGCAAAAAGAAAAAACACCTCTCATGATCTGATAATCCAGCCAGCCAGTCTGCTTTCTAGTTTTATTGTCTTTTAATTTCTTCCCTCACATCAAGTATTTTGTTTTTATTCTAAAGCATGATATGCTATGACAAAAAAGTTAATATATGTGTATCACTGAAACAAAGCAACAACAAATGTCTAGCAGCATCAGTAACAGTGCACTGATTTATTAGATGAACAAACATATATTCATAAAACCGATGAAAACTAACTGTAGGATATATAAAATAATTTAAGAAATGTTGAGAATTAGCAGCACCATTTGTATTGAATAGCAAGGAAAAAAGCTTTGCATTTTTAAACACTACAAGAGGGTACTACTGCAATAATTAATAATGCCACTGGATATCTGGGATAACTGAGAAAAGTTTCCTTCAAATGTACCTATTTCTACGCCAAAGGTTTGGTGACTGCATCTGACAGTTAATGTTTTAGAAAACTACTACTGAAATAAGATACTGCATAGTATGTTAATTAGACCAAGGAGACTCACATCCAGCTACTTTAGCATGGTTCAACACTTTTGTTTCTATGAAAACTTCAGTTCTGAATTATGAAATTAGACAGAAAAAATAAATTTTAAAAGACAATAGTTGTCTCTAAGAAACATTAAGTGGAACACAGGTCACTATGAAAATACATCACTTTTCCAGTTTACTTAATAATTTACTTTAAAAAGCTGTGTAGTTTTCATCACAAGTGACTTACAAATTTCTTAATAAGCATTTTAAAAAGTTTAAATGTATTTCTAAAGTCTAATAGATTTTTTTTTATTAAAAAAATTTTAGCCCTGTTGTTACATTTACTATGTATCAGAGTAAGAGAATGAGTTTGTGTGGATACAAATTTACACACATTTTACAGAAACTTGTACCCTAACATCTACAAAACTCACATTTATAATACAAGCAAGAACAAAGCCAGAAAAAAATTGCTGAATTCCAAAAAGTCAAACTGTATACCATTTTTTTGTCCCCTTAAAAAAAGTTCAACTTCGGCACCAACATCAAAAATCTCTCTTTCAATCAATCCTAAATTTAGAAAAAAATTAGTTTTCCATATACTTTTCAGCAAACACAAACAGTTTTTCTGTGCTGATGAAGTAAAGGATTTCCAATTTTCTTCTGGCCCCTAAGTTTGCGTCGCATGGTGAGTTTCACAGAATTCTTTCTCTGTGAGGTTGTGGGAAGATTTGTAGGCGGAGTGCTACTACTTCGGCTTAGGCCGTTTCGTCTGTGCTTCTTCATAAGAGGGCCAGAGTTGGATTCTTCTAATGTCCGTTTAAAGTTTGCTGGAGGGGTTCTTTCAACTTCTTGAGCTTTCATTTGACCTGGAGTTGACACTTTTCCATTTTTTTGGTCCGTGATGGTGTTTGCTGAATTGGTAGGCACTAGGCCAACTGATAGGCTATTATTCAAAGAATCATGTATCCTTAAAGTCAGGGTTTTAGTGCAATTTTCTTCAAGTGGCTCTGGATCTTTTAAAGGTATGGCTGCAGCCTGGACATTTCCTCGAGCTATCTCAGATGGGACTTCTAAATGATTCTCTGAGAAGGCATTGCTACGAACAAGGGCAGGTATATGATCCTTAGAGTTCAGTCTTGCCCATGGATCCTCCTCCGGTGACTGAAAAACACAAAGGTAAACCACATAAGAAACGACTAATTGAAGAGTTTATCAATAGTATGAAAAATATAGAGTATATGCTTAAAGCAACAATGTCATAATGGAAACTTAGACTGTTGTTTTGCACACATCTCCAAAATACTAGGCGCTGTTCTTTGGATTTGAGAAAAGCAAGATGTTAAGAGACACTACTAAGCATAACAGTGGCAGCTTTCAACCAAGCAAATGAATGGGAAATAACGGAAACTTACAGATATTGTGTAAAAGCATCAGATAATGTACTCCTTTACCCCTTTCAAATGTTCTCATCTATAGACAAGTAAGACCATTCTTCCTGTCACGTCTTAGTTTTTCCACTAAAAATCTCTCTCTCTCTCTATCTGAATAAAAAAGTAAGGCCCACAGTAGTGAAATCACACATTTTTCCTCATATTTTATAGGACAGAGAGAAATTGAGAGGGGAAGAGGGGATAGAGAGAGACACCTGCAACACTGCTTCACCACTTGTGAAGTTTCCCCCTTGCAGGTGGAGACCAAAGACTTGAGCCTGGGTCCTTGTGCACATTGACATGTGTGCTCAACTGGGTATGTCACCACCCAGCTCCTGAAAGTGCAATTCTTTTTGTGTGTTTTTACTTGAACCGGATGCTGGAAAGTAACTGTATCCTAAAGTGCCAGTATTAAGAAAGGATAACATGTGACATAAGAGGTAAGAGGTGGACAGTGGATAAACCATTATCTCTCAAGCATGAGATCCTGGCTTCAATCTCTGGCATTACAAGTACCAGTGATACTGTGACTCTTTCTACCCCTCCTCCTCTTTCTAGCTGTCAAAAACAAATAAATCTTAAAGTATTTCATCATAACTAATTTTTTACAAAGTTCACTCTAATTCAGAAGGGGGCTAGGAAGACAGCATACTGGTTATGCAAACAGATTTCATGCTTAAGGCTCTAAACTTCCGGTTTCAGTTCTCACCACCACCGTAATCCAGAGCAGAGCAGAGCAGTGCTCTGGTAAAATAAATAAAAAGATAATTCAGGGGGAGTCGGGCTGTAGTGCAGCGGGTTAAGCGCAGGTGGCGCAAAGCACAAGGACCGGCATAAGGATCCCGGTTCGAACCCCGGCTCCCCACCTGCAGGGGAGTCACTTCACAGGCGGTGAAGCAGGTCTGCAGATGTCTATCTTTCTCTCCTCCTCTCTGTCTTCCCCTCCTCTCTCCATTTCTCTCTGTCCTATCCAACAACGACAACAACAATAATAACTACAACAATAAAACAACAAGGGCAACAAAAGGGAATAAATAAATAAAATGAATATTAAAAAAAAGATAATTCAGGAAAAAAAGATCTGCAATGAGGCCAAGTAACAAATGAGTTCTGTAGACAGAAGACTTCATATCTGCCAATAAGCACACCACTCATTTTTTTTTTCAGATTCATCTAATATAATAGTGAGAAAGCGGGGAAAGAAAATAGGAATACAATCTGTAACTGACTAAATAACTGAAATAACTCACTATTTTTGTCATTAAAGCAAGGGGAAAAGTACTTAACAAGTCGCATACAAGGATAGAATATATTGTTCTAATATATATACCAAGGTCAGATTACAAGCATAACTTTAGAAAAGAAAACAAAGGGACAATTTCAGAGTTTACATAGTTTATTATAACTTCTGTTGTGCTGTGGCTTTTTTAAATTCACATATTATTATTCTGATTCTATAGGTGCGCTGGCTTTTCTTCCCCCACTTTCTCCTTGAACTTTTCCTTTTCCTTCTCTTTTTATTGGCATTCTGTGGGAATACATTGCATCCATTAGCATAGGCAAATGTTTAGACTTCTAGAGTCAACCCAGATTACTTGTACAGCTAAGTGGTTTCTTACATGGTCATATAACATTTGTGACACTGAGAGATTACCTACTTTAGAGACAAACTCCCTCCCTATATATATCTTATAATCCAACATTAGGCAACTAATTATAATTTATGCCTAGAACATAACTGGAATAAAGTTGTTATTCTATTTAATTTTTAATCAGAGCACTGCTCAGCTCTAGCTTCTGGTGGTGTGGGGGACTGAACCTGGGACCACGGAGCTTCAGGCATGGAAATCTTCTGCATACCATTACGCTATCTCCCCTGCCCAAGTATTTTATTATTATTATTTTACTTTATTCATTTGAAGGAGACACAGAGAGAACAAGAGAGAGAGAAAGAGAGATCAGAGCTTTACTCAGCTCTGGCTTATGGTGGTGCTGGGGATTGAACCTGGGGCCTCAGAGGCTCAGGCTTGAAAGCCTTTTTGCTCCCAAATATAGGAAAGGTGTATAAATATTGTTGACTGTAAACCCCATCGATTTGATCTGATCTGGGGCCCATATTCAGCTTAGGAGTCTATGTGACCTCTGCATCCCTGTAGATCTGAGCTCACATTCTGTGGTCATGAGTAGGAACATTATGACAATGAAGAGAGGGATTTATTCAAGGTCTAGTCCCATCATGTCTGGTTGGGAGTCTCAGGACTCCCCAACTAGGGCCCCAGCTGATGGGGTGGCCTGATAGTAACTAAAGAGTCATCGTTAAAGTATGCCAGTCTCTTGCCCTTATTCAGCTTTTGCAGTCCTTGCTTTGATAAGGTTAGCTTTGGAGTGACTGAGGGAAGTGTAATAGGAAGTAGGTGAGGAGGGTATTTAGGTCTAAGTAGAAATTAATTCATTAGTAACTTTATGGTGAGCTACTCTCTTCCCTGATCCAACTTTCTGGTCCTTTTTCCAGGCATGACATCATCTCCCCAGACAATAAATTGGATCCACCTGCATATAAAATGTCAGGCTCAGGCTGGGGGGGGGGGGGGGGCAGACGACTAGTATAGTCATGGGCCCTTTGGAATATAACTAAAATAGGTCCACTATCTACAAAATGGAGACCCCCAACTCTTCATCTATACTATTCCAGCCTTTAGGTTCATGATTAGTCAACAATTTGTTTAGCTTTATATGTTAACTCTTTTTTTCAGCCACCAGGTTCCAGATGCTAGCATGATGACTTCCCTGGACAGACAACCCCACCAATGTGTCCTGGAGGCCCGCTTCTCCAAAGCCCTGCCCCAGCCTGGGAGTATGGATCGACCTGTCAATACCCATGTTCAGCAGGAAAGCAGTTACAGAAGCCAGACCTCCCACATTCTGCACCCCATAATGACCCTGGGTCCATACTCCCAGAGGGATAAAGAATAGGAAAGCTATGGGGGTGGGGGTACAGAATTCTGGTGGTGGGTATTGTGTGGAGTTGTACCCCTCTTATTCTATGTTTTTTTGTCGGTGTTTCCTTTTTATAAATAAAATTTTTTTAAAAAAATACTTAAATACGGGAGTCGGGCGGTAGCGCAGCAGGTTAAGGGCATGTGGCACAAAGCACAAGGACTGGCGTAAGGATCCCCGTTGGAGCCCCTGGCTCCCCACCTGCAGGGGTGTCACTTCACAGGCAGTGAAGCAGGTCTGCAGGTGTCTATCTTTCTCTCCCCCTCTCTGTCTTCCCCTCCTCTCCATTTCTCTCTGTCCTATCCAACGACTACAACAACAAAAAGGCAACAAAAGGGAATGAATAAACAAATAAAATAAACATTAAAAAAATACTTAAATACATTCAGAAAAAGCCTTTTGCATAACCATTATGCTATCTCCCTATCCTTCCAAGTGTTATTTTTTAACAGGTTTTTCTTTTTTAATCATTTATTGGGTGGAGACAAAGGAAGAAATTTAGATAGTAGAGGGGTGGTTAAGAGGGGGAAAAAGAGAGACACCTGCAGCACTGCTTCACCACTCATGAGACTTTCTCCCAGCAGGCGGAGTCCAGGGGCTTGAACCTTGGTCCTTGCACACTGTAGATATACCACCACCTGGCTCCTTAACACATTTTTCTATGTTCTTCTATGCAAAAATGCATCATGACTTTTCCAACAACCCAATAGTTCATATGAGACCCAGAACTTCATGAGAGATATGGAGAGATAGTAACACAGAGATAGTGAGATACCAAGAACTAGACAAGTCAGGGCACACTCTAGTATGTATAACACTAGAGAGACAGAACCAGGAACCATGGGCATGAAAATCCTGTGCTTTAGCAGTTAAGTCATATTACTATTACTGTTGTTGTTATTATTCTTATTTATTCATCCAGGGTTATCGCTGGGGCTCGGTCTAGGATCCTTACCCAGTCCATGAGCTGGCCCTTGAGCTTCAAGCCTTGTGTGTTTAACTGTGCTACCACCTGGCCCCCGAGGTAATTTTTTTTTTTTTGCCTCTAGGGTTATCACTGGGGCTCAGTGCCTGCACTATGAATTCACTGCTCCTGGAGGCCATTTTTCCCATTTTGTTGCTCTTGTTGTTGTTAATATTGTTATAGTATTGTTGTTGGATAGGACAGAGAGAAATCAAGAGAGATGGGGAAGACAAAGAGGAGGAAAGATAGCCACCTGCAGACCTACTTCACCACTCGTGAAGTAATGCTCCTCGAACCTGGATCCTTTGCACCACGTGCACTTAACCTGCTGCACTACCGCCCTGCCCCTGACCATGTTTTTGTTTGTTTTAAGGTATTCACCTCTCTCATTTCTCCTTCCTATGGTAACTCTTAATTTATTAAAGAAAGCAAGCCAACAAGCAAAAAGCTAAATTTAACTCTCTCCTAAAAAAGGATAGAGAGGACTGAAGATCATAGCAGTAGCACATAAGAGGGAGTTCCCAGGTTTGATCCCTGGTACCACCAATAACTATAGCTAAGTGGTGCTCTGGTAAAGAGGGAAGGGAGGAGATGTCACAGTGATCTATCACTTCAAAAGTATTTCTACTATCTTTATCCCAAAAAAAAAAAAAAAAGATATGACTACAATTTTTTATTAGGAATCAGATATAAACTTATACTAAATTACAGATAAACCTAATTTCAGACACTTAATCTAAACTTGTCTTAAAAGCCATTCAAAATTCCACATTTGTCAAGATGTTACCAAAGAACATTACTAAAAAAAATAAAATCAACCATAGATAACATTAAATGCTTACCCCAAAATCAGTGAACAAAAACAAAAAAACACATTTTTCCCCCTTACCAGAGCACTGCTCAGCTCTGGTTTATGGTGGTGCAGAGGACTGAACCTGGTACTTTGGAGCCATAGGCATGAGAGTCTCTTTTCTTTGCATAACCATTATGCTATATACCCCTGCCCACAACAATACATATATATATATATATATATATATATATATGTATTTTTTTTTTTTTGGACAGAATTTTTACTTTTCACTTGTTAGTCCAAAGTTAATAATATTAGTCATTTTGATGATCAAACATCTTCCCGTATTTGGGTGGGGCCAAATGATCAACAAATCACAATGGCCACATATGAATTAGTGCTTAAATGAATTTCCTTTACCTCTACTTAAATATTATTAATGTTACTGTAATTCTACTTAAAATATACTCAAAATTTTAATTCTTTAGTTATTTCTCCTGCTGGGGCCTCACACATGTGTGAATTCACTGCTCCAGGCTGCTTTTTCATTGATATATAGTTATATAAAGAGATAAAGAGACAAAGAAAAATAGAGAGGGAGTGAGAGATTAACACATCAGGAGGCCTTCTTCCCATGCCATAAGACCTTCCATGTAACGCCAGGACTTAAATCTGGGCCACATGCATGGCAAAGCATGAGAAGCTTTCTCTCTGCCTGCTATTATTTTTGTTATTATATTTTTAACGTTCATTTATTCACTTATGTGAGTGAGAAGAAAACAGAGAAATCCAGAGCACCACTCTGGCACATGCAATGTCAGGGATCAAAATCAGAAACTCATGCTCTAGAGCACAGCATTTTTATCCACTAGTTTGATCTCCCAGACTCATTGTCCTCATGCTTATAAGCCCTGTGATCTACTGCTGTGCTACCTCCCTAGATGTTCTCAAATTTTTAGAAATAATTTTAAGACACATTTTTAATGAAATTTATGTATTAGCTTATTCATGCCTATCAGCAGATTGCAGTAACTTTTACATAAGATGAATATTAAAAATATTTATTGAGGGGCTGCGTGGTGGTGCACCTGGTAGAGCATATGTATTACAAAGCTCAAGCACCTGGATTCACTCACCCATTCCCCTTCTGCAAGGGGAAGCTTCACAAGTGATGAAGCAGTGCTACACATGAATGAAACTCTACTGTGCAATCTTTCAGGCCCTTCACAAACTTTTAAATGCTTTACAGATATTTAAAGTATTAGAAAGGGGTCAATAAGTTCCAAGCATTAATAGTTAGTACTCTTCGGGGAATACATCTAATACCTTTCCATTAGGTGCTGTACACACAGCTGGCATTCTGATTAGTACTGATGTGAAGATGGCTCACTGGCAGAAAGTTACTTGACAAAGATCCATCATTTTCTTGACCCTAGTTCAAATCCAAAATCCTATTATATAAAGAAACTTTAAACTACTTTCAGGCAACACTAGTCAAAGAAATTCTATTAAAATAACTTAAATACTGTAATTATATACCTTGACTGGTGATGTAGAACATGGGGAAGGAGTCATCACACAGGTTTCTTGACTATTATAGGAAGGGCTATCAGTCAGGTTCAGATAGAGCTCATCTTCATTGGTGAAATTTCCCTGATTGTCCACTCCTGGAGAGATGCAGATAACTATGGCACTAGTGTTGTCTGCACGAAGCATACGCTGCCGCCAGCGGCCGAGTGCCCGATTCACAAGCATTTTGGCACAAGATTGCTCATGCTCACCCTGTTTTTAAAAAAATTCAAAAACAAGGATAAGAATTCAAATTCAATCACCACCCACTACAACTATAACAAATTTTAAGTTAGGTGTTTATTATGGCTAAAATACAATAAATACAAATTTCCAAAATTTCAAACAATAGAACCAGAGTGCCACTCTAGCATATGCAGTACTATCAAACATTCTTCCAACTACTTCTTATTTTATCAATGTCAGAATGAAAAAGAAATCTTTGTTGCTGTTGTTGCTGATTTTTTTAATTCCTTCACCACCCACATTTTGTTTTATTTTTGTGTGTATGTATACATATATATATATATATATATACATACATATATATTATTTATTTTCCCTTTTGTTGCCCTTGTTTTTTAGTGTTGTTGTAGTTATTATTGTTGTTATTGATGTCGTCATTGTTGGATAGGACAGAGAGAAATGGAGAGAGGAGGGGAAGACGGGGAGAGAAAGACAGACACCTGCAGACCTGTTTCACCACTTGTGAAGTGACTCCCCTGCAGGTAGGAAGCTGGGGGCTAAACCGGGACCCTTACGCTGGTCCTTGCACTTTGTGCCACCTGTGCTTAACCCACTGCACTACTGTCCGATTCCCGTTTTTACTTTTGAAACCAGAACATTGCTCAACTCTGGCTTATACTGGGTATTGAGCCTGGAACTTCAGAGAGCTTCGGGCATAAGGTCTTATGCACAGCCATTATGCTGTCACCCAGCCAATTTTTTTTTTTATTTATAAAAAGGAAACACTGACAAAAACTATAGGATAAGAGGGGTACAACTTCACACAATTCCCACCACCAGAACTCTGTATCCCATCCCCTCCCCTGATAGCTTTCCTATTCTTTAACCCTCTGGGAGTATGGACCCAGGGGCATTATGGGGTGCAGAAGGTGGAAGGTCTGGCTTCTATAATTGCTTCCCTGCTGAACATGGGTATTCACAGGTTGATCCATACTCCCAGGCTGTCTCTCCCTTTCCCTAGTGGAGACAGCCAATTTTTTTAAATGAAAGATTTATCTGGGACTGGAGAAATAAAATATATGAGGGGGGGTGAGGAAGGAAAATATAAAAGATATATTTTATTTATGTCATATGAGAGAGGTGGAGAAGCTAGATCACCACTTACATATGTGGAACCAGAGATCAGAGAACTTCAGGCATTTAAGTTCTATGTTCTACTAAGAAACAATTTTTTTTAACAAGTCAGAACAGAAAGAAAATTATTTTCTCAATGCCAGTTGTTCCTAAGTATGCATTTTACTTTAAAAAGGGGGAAGGGAGGTGCCAGGCAGTGGCATACCCAATACAACACTTGGGTTCAAATCCTTGGTCCCTCCCTACCTGCAAGGGTGGAGCTTCACAAGTGATAAAGTAGTGTTGCAGTTGGTTTTCTCTCTCCCATTCTCTCCCCATTCTCTCTCAGTTTCTGTCTCTATCTATGAAAAGGGGGTGTGGGGGAGATAAGTAAGTAGGGCTGGAAAAACAGATGACTTGGTATAGTGTACCTACTTTGGCATCCCAATAAGCCAGGTTCTAGACCAGCTCCTACTGGAGGAAGCTTCAGTGCTGTAGTGTTTCTTCCTCTTTCTGTGTCTATATGAAAAAGCCCAAAGTGGCAAAGTCCCACAGGGAAAAGAAAAAAAGTAGGAAGGACAGATAGCACAAGAGGCTTTAAGTGACTCAGCAGTTTCACACCTAGGTAAGTCAAAAATTATGTCCACATAAAAATTTGCATATGAACATTAGTAGCCCCAAAGTAGAAATAACCCAACTGTCCATCAATTCATGAATGGGTGGATAAATAAAATATAGTATGTTCAATAAAAAAGTATTCAGTCATTAAAAGAAACAAAGTATTGATAGCAGACAACATGAAACTTAAGTGAAAGAAATTAAAAAGGGGAAGTCTAGCGCAGTGGGTTAAGCACAGGTGGCGCAAAGCACAAGGACCGGCTTAAGGATCCCAGTTCGAGCCCCCAGCTCCCCACCTGCAGGGGAGTCGCCTCACAAGCGGTGAAGCAGGGCTGCAGGTGTCCCTCTCTGTCTCTTCCTCTCTCTATCTCTCCCTCCCTATCAAATAAATAAATAAAACATTTTAAATTAAACAAAAAAGATATTAGGGAGTCAGGCGGTGGGGCAGAGGGTTAAGCACACGTGTCGCAAAGCACAAGGACCGGTGCAAGGATCCCTGTTCAAGCCCCGGCTCCCCACCTGCACAGGAGTCGCCTCACAGGCGGTGAAGCAGGTCTGCAGGTGACTTTCTCTCCCACTCTCTGTCTTCTCCGCCTCCCTCCATTTCTCTCTGTTCAATCTAACAACAACGATATCAATAACAACAATAACTACAAACAACAATAAAAAAGGGGCAACAAAAAGGGAAAATGAATAAATATTTAAAAATTAAAATTAAATAAAAATTTTTTTGAAAAAGAAATTAGATATAGGTCATATATGGTATGGCACCATTTATAAATACCTAAAAAGACAAATATGTAACAAATGGTTGTTAAAGTAGGGGGTACATAGCATGGGAGATAGTGAATGACAGCTAATAGTTGGGGATTTATTGAGAAGCAGTAATGACAGTGTTCTAAATTACATAATGATGTGTAACTGTGAGGACACACGAAAAACTACTTATACACTTCAAAAGGGCAAATTTTCTGATATGTGAATTATATTTCAATTTAAAGTGTAAACAACCGGGGCGTTTCCACAGGTCAGTAACTGATGGGCTATCCAGAATCAAACTAGTGGTTGCATGTCTTTATTTACTCATTTCCTGCCTTATTCCCTTCAAAGTCCATGTCTTGCCTTTATTCTCTCTTTCTCCTTCTGCAGAGCTGGGGCCTCAAACATGTATAATTTCACTGCACCAGGCCATTTTTTCATTCAAATAGACAAAAGTAAAAACAAACAGGGAAAGATAACACAGTACCAAAGCATCCTCCGGTCATAGCAGCTCCCATAAGGTGCAGAGGTTTGAACCTGAGTTGTAAGAATGGTAATCCAGGCATTGTATCCAATATTTCTCCTGCCCCTATGAGTTACATATTTCTAAAACTAGGAAAATGCAAAAAAAAAAAAAAAAAAACCTACTTGAGCTGAACATTCTTAGTTCATATTCAAGATACCTGACAAAAGCATTGGAATAATGTTTAGACAATGATATAAAATTATTAAGTCAATTCTCACCATCAAGTATTTTTTCTCCTCTTGATCCTGGCACATAGAGATGGCATCTTGAGGTGGAATCATATTCCAAAGGCCATCACTCCCTAAGATAATATACTTGTGCTTCTGGGGGTCAAGAGTGTGGACACTTGTGTCTGGTTCAGGTGACACTACAAACTCACCACTGAAGAAATCGTAGCTCCACAAATCACCTGAGAAGAGATGGGAATGAAGAAAGAAACCTTTCAAGCAGAGCTGGGTATTGTGTTGAGGCACACCATTACCATATGTAAGGACCAGGGTTCAAGTCCCTGGCCCCCACCTACAGGGAAAAAGCTTTCTGAAAGGTGAAGCAGTGCTGCAGGTCAGCCTTTCCCCCCATCTCCCCACCCCCTTTTTCCTCTCTCCCCTTTACTTCCCCTCTCAAATTCCCTATCAAAATAAATATTTAAAATAGAAACAATTCAAGTTAATAGTATCAATCAAATCAATATCAGATGCCTACGTTAAAGATAAAATTCTACACATTTAACTCAATAGTTAAGAAAAGCATTTAAAACCCAAAATTCATTCATGATTTAAGGAGGGGGCGGGGGGAGAGCATGATGGTTAAGGTTACACAAAATGACTTTCATGACTAAAGCTCAGAGGTCCAAGGCTAAATTCCTAGCACCACTGTAAG
Organism: Erinaceus europaeus; assembly: GCF_950295315.1. Classification (NCBI taxonomy): domain Eukaryota; kingdom Metazoa; phylum Chordata; class Mammalia; order Eulipotyphla; family Erinaceidae; genus Erinaceus; species Erinaceus europaeus. The sequence goes on from NC_080173.1 coordinate 67,304,926, forward strand.
CCAAAGTTGAACAGTGCTTTGTTTAATAATAATAAATGATAATAGCAGCAGCAATAAATTTAAAACCAGGATGTAGTACATTGGGCAAGTGTTCTACTCTCAAACACGAGGTCCTGAGTTTGATCCCTAGTAATGCGTGTACCCAAGTGGTACAAACCAACAAGTGGCTAAGCAGGTAGAGTGTAGAACTTTCAAGCTTGAGGTCCTGAGTTCAACCCCAGCACTGCATGTACCAGAGCAGTGCAATTTCATTGCTCCCAGACCAGAGTTTTTTCTAGTATGGTGGCACTCCTACCTAGGGCTAGGACTCATACCTTAGCTACATGTATGGCATACTCCACAAACGGAATACCTTATTAGCTACTCCTTCAGCCCCAGCAAAATCTTAAATACAATTCTAATATATAAATATATAGTCAAGTGTAGAGGCTGGGTGGTGGAACACCTGCTACAGTACACATGTTCTCGGACTGAGGTTCAAGCCTCTGGCTCCCACCTGTGGGGTGGAGAGAGAGAGGGAGAGGGAGGGAGGGGGAGAGAGAGAGTGTGTGTGTGTTTTATATATTTTGGGGGCAATGGAGTATTGCTGCAGGTATCTGAATCTATTCTCTTCGGTTTATCTGTCTATCAAAAAGGGGAGAGAAGAGAAAGAAAAAAAGAGGGGATGGAAGGAAAAGGAAAAGAAGGGAAGAAAAACAAACAGCAGGGTATATTCATGCAGGCATTGAGCCTCAGCAATAACCATGGTTAAAAAAAAACAAAACCCATATACAACAGAACAAATTAAGAGGAGGGGGAGATAGCATAATGGTTATGTGGACAGATTCTCAGGCCTGAGGCTGCCAGGTCCTTCACCACCATAAGCCAGAGCTAAGCAGTGCTCTGAAAGAAAATAATTAAATGTATTTGATAATATAAAAGACTAAATAGAGAAATAAACTATACTGATAGATAAGAACTCACTATTATAATAAATATGTTAATTCTTCTACAAATAGCATAAAATTAATAGAACTACAAGGTGGGGATAGATAGCATAATGGTAATACATAGAGACTCTCATCTCTCGTGCCTGAGGCTCCATCCAAAGTCCCAATTTCACTCCCCCACACCACCATAAACTAGAGCTGAGAAGTGCTGTTTAAAAAAAAAAACAAAAAACCCTGCAGGGGGGAAGCTTTGCAAGTGGTGAAGCAGGGCTGCAGGTGTCTCTGTCTCTCTCCTCCTCTATCTCCCCACTTCCCTCTCAGTTTCTATTTCTATCCAAATAAATAAATAAATAAATAAATAAATAATTTTTAATTAAAAAAAACACACACTAGAATTACAGTCAATGTTCCAAAGGACTTTTTGTACAATTTGACAAGCAATTTAAAAATGTATACCGAATAACACAAAAGTGAATTACAAGTGAATCAAGGAGTTGGATGTTAGACCAGATACTATCAAATACTTAGAGGAAAATATTGGCAGAACTCTTTTCCATATAAATTTTAAAGGCATCATCAGTGATAAGAATCCAATTACAAAGAAGACTAAAACAAAAATAAGCCAGTGGGACTACATCAAATTAAAAAGCTTCTACACAGCAAAACAAACTACCATCAAACAAAGAGACCTCCCACAGAATGGGAGAAGATCTTTACATGCCATATATCAGACAAGAGGCTAATAACCCAAATATATAGAGCTCAGCAACAAGAAAACAAATATCCCATCCAAAAATGGGGGGAGGATAGGAACAGAACATTCACCACAGAAGAGATCTGAAAGGTCAGCAAACATGAAAAAATACTCAAGTCATTGTATGTCAGAGAAATGCAAATAAAAACAAGTGATTTCACTATTTTCACCCTATCTTGGATATAGCTTGAAGGAATCATGTTAAGTGAGATGAGTCAGAAACAGAAGGATGAATAAGGGATGATCTCACTCATAAACCGAAGTTGAAAAGCAAGATCAGAAGGGAAAACACTAAGCAGAACTTGCACTGGAGTTAAGTGTATTGCACCAAAGTAAAAAAAACTGGGGTGGGATGGGGTCGATAGAGGCTTCAGGTCCTGGGACATGAAGGCAGAGGACTTAGTGGGGGTTGTATTGTTATGTGGAAAACTAGGAAATGTTGCACATGTACTAACGATTGTATTTTACTGTGGAATGTAAACCATTAATCCCCCAATAAAGAAATTTAAAAATTGTATACAGAAGAGCAAAGGTAATCATGAAGATTCGATGGGAAGAACTGCCTTACAAATAGGAATTTTTTAGTGGCTACCTGACAAGTTCCAGTTAGCTCCTACATAAAGTACTTCAGCAAAACATAAAAAGAATGAGTTGAGTTATTTGGGAATTCTAGAGGGGGGAAAAAAAGCATGTTATGCTCTTTTTTAAATGTCTTTTATTTTAAATTTTTAATCTTTAGTTATTTATTGGATAGAAACAGCCAGAAATCAAGGGGTGAGGGGGATAAAGTGGGAGAGAGACAGAGAGACACCTGCAGCACTGCTTTACCACTTGCAAAGCTTTCCCCGCAGGGACTCGAACCTGGGTCCTTGCAATTGTAACATGTGCACTCAGTCAGGTGAACCACAACCTAGCACACGTTTTTTAAATTTTTTTAATCATTTTTTAAATTTAAACTTTATTTTTCTAGAACAGAGAAACTGAGAGAGGAGAGTGCTTCACCATTTGTGAGCCTTTCCCCCTGCAGGTGGGGACCAGGGGCTTGAATCGAGGTCCTTATGCATCACCACCCAGCCCCTTTAACTTATTATTACTTGGATGGAGATAGAAATCAAGAGGGGAAGGGGCCCACTAGGGAAAGACAGAAACAGGCTGGGGTTGGTTTGACCTGCCAACATCCATGTCCAGGAGAGAAGCAATTACAGAAGCCAGGAATCTTAACAATTGCAACCCATAAGGAACTTTGGTCCATACTCCCAGAGTGAGTACAAATATTAGGGTAAGATGACCAGAGGGGTCTGAACTCCAATTCCATCAAGACACAGAAAAAGAAGAGGAAAAAAGGAAGGACATTCAGAAAAGTAGTAACAAGTGTAGATGTGAATTAGAAAGGAAGAGAAGGCAGGATTATAGAAAAAGGGGGGGAGGCAAATACATATAAACATGATAGTTATAGAAATAATAGTCAACTCATACCTGTGACCTTGGGAGAACTACTGCAGTTTCCAACAGAGGGAATGGGGACATAGAACTCTGGTGGTAGGAACGGTGTGGAATTATACCCCTGTTAATCTGATGGTTTTGTAAATCAATATTAAATCACTAATAAAATTCTTTGAAAGGGCAGAGGGGAGACAGAGAGAGAAAGACACCCTGCAGCACTGCTTCACTTCTCATGAAGCTTAGCCCCTGCAGGTGAGCACTGAGAGTCTGAACCTTCGTCTTTGTGAATTGTATCATGTGCGCTCTACCAGGTGCATCACTACCCAGCCCCTCATTTTTATGCTCTTAAATTAAATGATCTAAAAAGAAATTATCTTTGTACTAGGGAAAGTTCAGAGGTAGCGCATCAAACTTCAATGCCTGAGGATCCAGAGGTCCCAGATTTAATGGTGGTACCACCACAAACCATAGCTAAGTAAAAATAAACAAACAAATAAATCTGCTTAATGAATACATTTTTTTTAAAGACTTACTTGCAGTTTCAACGGACAGCCACTTGATGGCACCTTTGCTACATTTATACTTGAGTGATGATCATCACTGACTAGGTGGTACCAATTTTGTTAACACTATGGCTTCACTGCACTAAGAGGACCTTCTTTCACCCTCCGAGGGGGGCGGGGGAGAGGAAACTACTAAGCACAGAAGTTGCCATCAGTGCAGTGAGGGACTGGCTCAAAACTAGGCAGTGTACAGCAAAGCTGGCACTCTTCCAGGCGAGCTATCTTGCTTACCCCCCAGGTGATGCCATTTTTCACAAGACTTTTCTTCCTGAGTGTTGGCTGTGGCATGTTGTGGTATGTGTATCCAGTGCTTCAGGCAGTAGGTTCAAGTTCCCCTACCACATGGGAGGTGCTATGGCAACAGAGGAAGTCTGAGTGCTTTCGTGTCTCTGTCTATATGAATGAAAAAATGACGAGTAGTCCTGTAACATTCCCTGCTTTGCTATTCTTAGAAACACAAAGTACTATTTAGACTATTTTATCAAGTTTTCTCCAACAGTTAAGGGTGGGCTAGACTTAATGACTCCACGTTAATAAACAATAAGGAAGAAGTGATGTGTCACTCATGACACTAGATCATAGAAAGACAATGGGGGTTACTATCTCCTTATCTCTTGGATCATTCTCTCTGTAAAAGCCAGCTGCCATGGTATGATTACACATTTAACTAACCCTTTTTGAGAGGCCCACAGAACAAGTATCTAAGGGCTACTGCCAATAGCCATGTAAGATACTCTAGAAATACATTGCGGGGGGGGGGGGGGGGGTGTCGGGGTCGGGCAGTAACGCAGAGGGTTAAGCACACATGGCGCAAAGCGCAAGGACCTGGTTCAACCCCCAGCTTCCCACCTGCAGGGGGGGTCGCCTCACAAGTGGTGAAGCAGGTCTGTAGGTCTCCCCATCTCTCTCTTCCTCTCCTCTCTTGATTTCTATCTTCCCCATCTCTCTTGATTTTTCTCTGTCCTATCCCAACAACAATTTCAGTAACAACAATAGTAATAACCACAACAACGATTAAAAAAAAACCAAGGGGAAGATCTTTACATGCCATACATCAAACAAAAGGCTAATAACCAAAATACATAAAGAGCTTGCCAAACTCAACAACAAGGAAACAAATAACCCCATCCAAAAATAGGGGGAGGACATGGACAGAATACTCACCACAGAAGAGATCCAAAAGGCCAAGAAACACATGAAAAAATGCTCTAAGTCTCTGGTTGTCAGAAAAATGCAAAGAAAGACAACAACGAGATACCACTTCACTCCTGTGAGAATGTCATACATCAGAAAAGGTAACAGCAGCAAATGCTGGAGAGGGTGTGGGGTCAAAGGAACCCTCCTACACTGCTGGTGGGAATGTCAATTGGTCCAACCTCTATGGAGAACAGTCTGGAGAACTCTCTGAAGGCTAGAAATGGACCTACCCTATGATCCTGCAATTCCCCTCCTGGGGATATATCCTAAGGAACCCAACACACCCATCCAAAAAGATCTGTGTACACATATGTTCTTAGCAGCACAATTTGTAATAGCCAAAACCTAGAAATAACCCAGGTGTCCAACAACAGATGAGTGGCTGAGCAAGCTATGGTATATATACACAATGGAATACTACTCAGCTATTAAAAATGGTGAGTTCACCGTTTTCAGCCGATCTTGGATGGACCTTGAAAAATTCATGTTAAGTGAAATAAGTCAAAAACAGAAGGATGAATATGGGATGATCTCACTCCCTGGCAGAAGTTGAAAAACAAGATCAGAAGAGAAAACACAAGTAGAACCTGAACTGGAATTGGTGTATTGCACCAAAGTAAAGGACTCTGGGGTGGGTGTGGGGGAGAATACAAGTCCAAGAAGGATGACAGAGGACCTATGGGGGTTGTACTGTTATATGGAAAACTGGGAGCATGTATAAACTAGTATATTTACTGTCGAATGTAAAACATTAATTCTCCAATAAAGAAATTTAAAAAAAAATACCAATTCAGGAGAGAATGTAATCTTTAATCAGGATTTTTTTTCTTCGAATAAAATGTTAATTTGGAATTTAAAAAAGAAAAAACGGGGGGTCGGGTGGTAGCACAGTGGGTTAAGCACAAATGGCACAAAGTGCAAGGACCACCATAAGGATCCAGGTTCGAGCCCCCAGTTTCCCACCTACAGGGTGGTCGCTTCACAAGTGGTGAAGCAGGTCTGCAGGTGTCTTTCTCTCCCCCTTCTATCTCCCCTTTCTCTCTCCATGTCTCTCTGTCCTAACCAACAACGACAGCAATGACAACAATAATAACAACAATAATGATAAACACCAAGGGCAACAAAAGGGGGAAAGTGGCCTCCAGGAGCAGTGGATTCGTAGTGCAGGCACTGAGTCCCAGCGATAAGCGTGGAAGCAAAAAAAAAAAAAAAGAAAAAAACCAAGGACAACAAAAGGGAAAATAAATAAATATATAAAAAATAAAATCTTTAAAAAAAGAAATAGACATTTCATTTCCACACAAGCTTCCAAATAATTAACAGCACTAGGAGACATCTTAATGTCAACCACATGAAAGACCCTGAGGCAGAACGACCTAGGTACATTGCTCCCAGGTTCTTGAACCACAGAAATCACATGAGATGGGAGTCTGGCACTGAGTCTACTGCTCCTGGAGGACATTTTTTTCCTTTTTTCCCCTCTATTTTATTAGGACAGAGAGAAGCTGAAGAGGGGAGGGTGAAGAGGGAAAAAGAAATACATCTGCAGAGTTGCTTTGCCACTTGTGGGAGTGGGAGCTTGAACCCAAGTCCTTGCACATGAAAATATGTGCGCTTAACTGGGTGTGCCACCACCCCAGCCCCTGGCACCATCTTATACCTGAGCTAATAAGCAGCGCACTCACATTCTCATTCTGTCTCACTTTGTTGTTGTCGTTATAGTTAACCAGAGCATTGCTCAACTCTGATATGGTGGTTCTGGGGACTGAAAGTCTTCCCTATCCCTAACCCCTGCCCATTTTTTATTTGTTACTAGTAGGGGATTACAATATGTTAAGATTACAATGTGGGTAGCACAGTGGGCTAAGGGCACATGGCACGAAGCGCAAGGACCAGTGTAAGGACCCCGATTTGAGCCCCAGCTCCCCATCTGCAGGAGAGTCACTTCACAGGCAGTGAAGCGGGTCTACGAGTGTCTATCTTCCTCTTCTCATCTCTGTCTGCCCCTCCTCTCTCCATTTCTCTCTGTCCTATCTAACGATGACATCAATAACAACAATAAAAACTACAAGAAAACAACAAGGGCAACAAAAGGGAATAAATACATAAATACATAAATATTTAAAAAATAAAATAAAAAAAGAAATCCAAACTAAGAGTATTAAAAAAAAGAGAGAGATAGAGATTGGTCGGAGGGTAGATAGCACAATGGTAATGCAAACAGACTCTCATGCCTGAGGCTCCAAAGTCCCAGGTTCAATCCCCTGAACCACCATAAGCCAGAGCTGAGCAGTGCTCTGGTTAAAAAAAACAAAAAAAATTACAATGTGTACCTCCACTGAAAGTCTTTTTTATTTTCCTTTTTTTTTAATTTTTTTCTATTTATTTATTTTTCCCCTTTTTTGCCCTTTTCTTTACTGTTGTTGTAGCTATTATTGTCGTTGTTAGATAGGACAGAGAGAAATGGAGAGAGGAGGGGAAGAGAGAGGAGGAGAGAAAGACACCTGCAGACCTGCTTCACCGCCTGTGAAGCGACTCCTCTGCAGGTGGGGAGCCAGGGGCTCGAAACAGGATCCTTACTGTGCTTAACCCACTGCGCTACCGCCCGACCCCCTTACATACAATTTTTTTAAGTTAGGAGGGCACCCCAGGTGGTAGCAGCGTGTAGAGCACTGGACAGAGTGTGCTGAGGTCCTCAGTTCAACCCCCATCATCACACATGCCAGAATGATACTCTGATGCTCTCTCTCCTGTATGTGTACACACACACACACACACACACACACACACACTTTACCAGATCTTACTTTACCAGATCACTGCTCAACTGCTCATAAGCTCTGGCTTATGGTGGTGTGAAAGACTAAACCTGAAACTCTGGAGGTCCAGGCATGAAAGTCTTTTTTGCATTAAAAGTCTTTTTGCTATATCGCCCACTCAGTAAATATTTTGAAAAAGAAAAAGTTAGTAGGCAAGCAATGTATATTAAGCTAGCAAATCTACTTTTTATCATATATATAATCCACATCTTATGCTTAAATTAACCTCATAACATACAAAGTGTTATTGTAGTATTTTTCATATGCATATAATGGCAAATGCATCAAATGTCTTTCAGAGAGTGGGAAAAGAATAACATAGTAAAACTTCAGAATTTTGGTTCTTAGTGACTGGCATACATAGATTCTTCTCTTCAATGCCTTTCTTCTTCTTTTTAAACCAGAGCACTGTTGAGCTCTGGCTTATGGTGGCCGGGGATTAAACCTGGGACTTTAGGGTCTCAGGCATGAGGGTCTCTTTGCATAATCATTATGCGATCTACCCCCACCTTAGATTAGATATTATATGTTACAGAATGATTAGGTATTCTTTTTATTTTTTTCTTTATTGGGGGATTAATGGTTTACATTCCATAGTAAAATACAATAGTTTGTACATGTGTAACATTTCCCAGTTTTCCACGTAGCAATTCAACCCCCACTACGTCCTCCTCTGCCTTCATGTCCCAGGACCTGAACCCTCCCCCGACCCCACCCCAGAGTCTTTTACTATGGTGCAATACACCAACTCCAGTCCAAGTTCTGTTTAGTGTTTCCCCTTCTGATCTCGTTTTTCAACTTCTGTTTATGAGTGAGATCATCCCTTATTCATCCCTCCGTTTCTGACTTATCTCACTTAACATGATTCCTTCAAGCTCTAACCAAGATAGGCTGACGAAGGTGAATTTATCGTTTTTAATAGCTGAGTAGTAGTAGTGTATATAGACCACAACTTACTCAACCACTCATCTGTTGTTGGGCACCTGGGTTGCTTCCATGTTTTGGCTATTACAAATTGTGCTGCGGTGGCCAGGTGGTGGTGCACCTGGTTGAGCATACGTATTACAATGCACAAGGACCTGGGTTTGAGCCCCCAGTCCCCACCTGCAGGGGGAAAGCTTTGAGAGTGGTAAAGCAGTGCTTCAGGTGTCTCTCTGTCTCTCTCGTCTATCACCCCCTTCCCTCTTGATTTCTGGCCGTCTCTATCCAATAAATAAAGATTTAAAAACAAATTGTGCTGTTACGAGCACAGGTATATACAGGTCTTTCTGGATGAGCGTGTTTGGTTCCTAGGATATATTAGGTATTCTTTGATGCTCTTCTCAGATAAGTGCTTTTGCTTTCTTCCAATATAAATGTATCTCTGGGATGTCCTTCCATGTTTCTTTTTCTTTAATTTTCTTGGTTTATTTGATAGAGATAGTCAGAAATTGAGAAGGAAGGGGGAGGTAGAGAGGGAGACAGAGAGACACCTGCAGCCCTGGCTTCACCAGTCATAAAGCTTTCTTTGCCCTGCAGGAGGGACTAGGAGGCTCCAACCCATGTCTTTGTACATTGTAACATGTGCACAACCACCCAGCCCCTGAGCTGCCTTTCTGTAAGGAAAATCTTACAGAATCTTACAGAAAGTAATCTGCCTTTCTGATTGCACTAAAAGTTCTTTTAAATTAAGATTAGCTCCTTTATCACATTTTTTAAGATTTTATTTATTACATATAATAGAGTTTCATATAAAACGGTGGGGTAGTGGTGATGGTGGTGGTGGTGGAAGGGAGGTAGACAGAGGCTAGAGCACTACTCTAGTACATGTAGTCTCAGGAATTGAACTAGGAACTTCAGGCATGCAAGTTCAATGCCTTACCAGTTAGCCACTTTATTCTTTTTTTTTATTTTTTTAAGTTTTTATTCTTGAGAGAGGAGAAGAGAAAGAAAGACACCTGTAGACCTGCTTCACCACCTGTGAAGCGACTTCCCTGCAGGTGAGGAGCCGGGGCTTGAAACAGGATCCTTATGCGGTCCTTGTGCTTCGTGCCACGTGCGCTTAAACCCGCTACGCTACCGCCTGACTCCCTATTTATTTATTTATTTATTTATTTATTTATTTATTTATGAGAAAGATAGGAGAGAGAGAAAGAACCAGTCATCACTCCGGTATAAGTGCTGCCGGGGATTGAATTCAGGATCTCATGCTTGAGAGTCTGATGCTTTATCTACTGCAGACCTGCTTCACTGCTTGTGAAGCAACTCCCCTGCAAGTGGGGAGCCAGGGGCTTAAAATATATATTTTTAAGTTTTTGAGGGGAATCATTGGGAGCTTATAAATATACATAAATATGCAATTCCCAAGCTGACTTGATCAGAGTAAGCTAGCCAAAGAAGAGGCTAGGTGGTGGCACACCTGGTTAAGCACATACCTTACAGTGCGCAAGATCCAAGGTCAAGCCCCTGGTTCCTCCCTACCTACAGGGGGAAGACGTCACAAGTGGTGAAGTAGGACTATAGATATCTCTATATATCTCCCTATCCCCCTCTCCCTTATCAATTTCTGTCTCTACCCAATAATAAAGAAAGAAAGAAAGAAAGAAAGAAAGAAAGAAAGAAAGAAAGAAAGAAAGGAAGAAGGAAAGACAAAAAGAGAGGTGATTTGCCACAGAACCAACCAGCCCCCTGTACTGGTATGCTGGGGGCTCAAACCTGGGCCACATGCACAGCAAGGAAGGCTCCCTACCAGGTAAGCTGCCTCACCAGGTCAGGATAGATATTTCCTTTTTGCATTATATTAAGTGAGATAAGCCAAAGAAAGGGGGAAAGACAAATACCAGGTGATCTCACATACAGGTAGAAGTTAAGAAACAAGGACAGAAAAGGAAAATACAAAATGAATCTTGGGTGCTGGGAGATAGCACCAAAGGTCCCAGGTTTAATAAACCCCAGCTCCACCATAAGCCAGAGCTCTGGTAAAAAAGAAAGGGAGGGAGGGAGGGAGGGAAGGAGGAAGGGAGGGAGGGAGGGAGGGAGGGAGGGAGGGAGGGAGAAAGAGAGAAAGAGAGAAAGAAAGAGCGAAAGAAAGGAAGAAAAGGAAGGAAGGAAGGAAGGAAGGAAGGAAGGAAGGAAGGAAGGAAGGAAGGAAGGAAGGGGAAAAAAAGAAAAGAAATTTGAACTGGATGGGTTGTACGCACCAAAGCAAAAGACTCAAGAGAAGGAAAGGATGGGAGGGGGTGAAGATGTTGGGATCTTGGTGCCTGATGATGGAAAAGGATCTAAATTGAGAGTGACAATATTCTGCAGACACCTACCACAGGGAAATGAGAAACTGTACCCACATATCAACAACTGTACTGTAAACCATTAACCTCCCCCAACAACAACCACAACAACTACACACACACACACACACACACACACATACTTCTCTCTCTCTCTCTCTCTTGTTATCACTGAGAATTCATTGCTCTGGCTTTTTCAGATATAGAGACAGATAGAGGGGCAAAGAAAGAAATGACAGCACCAAAGCTTCCTCTAACACGGTGGAGGCTAGACTAGAATCTGGGTCATAAAAAAATGCCAAGAAAATGCAGTATCCAAGTAAACTATTGGCCCAGTAACATATTTCTATAGCTAAAATTCTTAGCCTTCCTTCCCAAACCAGGTAAACCTCAAAATAAGTTGCTTTTTATTTTTATTTTTTTCTTACAATTTACTGTGCTAGCTATGGGAAAAAAAAAAAAAAAAAACTTTGAAGTCTCTTAAGAGAAATATGAAGGGTTGAAGTAGGAAAAGGAATTTAGAAGTAGCTTTAAGGATAACATTAAGGCTAGGCACATTTACTTCTTTAACATTTATTTCTAGATATGAGAAAAAGGGAGGGAGAAAGAGAGAGGACCGGAGCATTATTCTGACACATGTAGTACTGGAGATCAAACTTGAGACCTCATACTTCCAAGCCAAAGGTTCTAGAAACTGAGTCAGCCACCTCCCTGGCCACCATACTCGCTTTATTTATTTACTTGTTTACTTACTTATTTTAAAGATTTTGTTTGATTAAGATACTTTTTTAAAAGAATTTATTTATTCATGAGAAAGATAGGAGGAGAAAAAGAAAGAATCAGACATCACTCTGGTACATGTGCTACCAGGGATTGAACTCAGGACCTCATGCTTGAGAACCCAATGCTTTATCCACTGCACTACTTCCCGGACTACAATACTTACTTCTTTAAGTATAGATATGAATTAGCAAACCATTAAACATGATTTATGATCAGAGAACAACTGGCACTGGAATCCAAACATTAATATATTTAATATGATATCATACTTACTGCCCCCAATATATGACAAAGGAGGGTTTAGTTTTCAGTCTCTCTCTCTCTTTTTTTTTTTTTTAACTCTACCACTGTATAGTATTAAAAAAATCTAGTATGGGTTCACCAAATGTTATCTTCTACTTACCAAGTGCTCTTGCTACAGCCAGAAAAGGAATCTGGTCAATAACTGTGCTTCTTCTAACAGGTCCGTTGTGAGTGAGCCGAGGTCGTTTCCAAACTACACGATTCACCCCAGACTTGTTCATCACGCTAGAAAAGAAAGTTCACATAAAACTGTGAATGATAAAAATATAACAAATTAGGTAACTCAACAAGTTAAAGCAAATAAGTTTATATTAGCACAAAATAAGGACTTGTTTCAGATACAAAAAGATTCATAAAGCCAAAGTTCCTGTCTGAGCAAAGACAAATTAGGGACTAATACAATGAGAATCTGGAGACTACTGAAGTGGGCTATACAGAACAAAATGAAAGTAATAAGTAAAATGAGTAGCTCTGTCAACAACGACAACAACAAAAAAGCAAAGATAATTTATTTTTTATTGCCACTGGGGTTACTATTAGGTATACCACTGGGGCCTGCATGACCAATCCATTGCTTCTGGCAGCCCCACTCCCCCTTTTTTAATGACAGAACAGAAATTAGAGGCGGGGAGGAAAAAGAGACACCTGTAGCACTGCTTCCCCACTTATGAAGCTTCCTCCATGCAGGCAGGAATAAGGAGCTTGAACCCAGGTCCTTGACCAAAGATAAGATTTATAACTTAAAAAAAAAAAAACTGAGTAGGGGGAAGAAGAGGTTTTGAAATAGTGATTAAACAGAGATGAAAGAAACTAAAAAGTAAAGACTATATGGGATTTTTTTTTTTTTTAGGGTTGATGGCACTAAAAACATTGTAACTTCAACTGTAATGTTTTCTATTTAAGGAATTAATAGGGATTATCACAAAATAATTATGTATCTAGACCAGACTTTATAAACAGAAAAATTAAAAGATGTAGATCTGAGAGCTATAGCATAAGAAAATCCTCCTAGAAAATTGAAATATGGACAAATACTTGCAGAATAAAAAACATCAAAACACAATAGAAATGGTCTCTCAATTTATGCCTGATCTGACAGAAATGGAAAACTGAGTTTTAAGTCAATTTAATTATAATCTGTCTAAAACTTCGGTAAGAGGATTTTTCTTTTAAAATTAAATTTATTGGGAGTCAGGAGGTAGCGCAGTGGATTAAGCGCAGGTGGCACAAAGTGCAGGGATCAGCATAAGGATCCCAGTTCGAGCCCCAGGCTCCCCACCTGCAGGGGTCGCTTCACAGGCGGTGAAGCAGGTCTGCAGGTGTCTGTCTTTCTCTCCCCCTCTGTCTTCCCTTCCTTTCTCCATCTCTCTGTCCTATCCAACAATGACAACAACAGTAATAACAATAATAAAACAAGGGCAACAAAAGGAAATAAATAAATATTTTTAAAAATAATAATTTATTTAACATGAGAGAGAGAGGAGAGAAAGAAACAGCCAGAAGCACCACTCTGGCACACACAATACTGGGGTATCAAATTCAGGACCTAATGCTACCAAGTCCAACACTCTAGCCACTAAGCCACCTCATGAGCCACTCCTTCCTTTTCTCCTTTCTTTTTTTTTTTTTTTTTTTTTCCTTTTCTCCTTTCTTCATTCCTTTTTTCCTTCCTTTTTTACCAGAGCACTGCTCAGCTGTGGCTTATGGTGGTGCCAGAGACTAAAGCTGGGACCCAGAGATTCAGGCATGAAAGCTTTTGCATAACCATTATGTTATATCCCAAACCCGAGATTTTTTTCTTATTTCCTGAGGTCAATCCCATACTCCTTTTTTCCTAAATAACTCTATACTCTGCTAAAGAAAACAACAACAACAACAAAAAAAAAAATTGAAGGAAAATGTTTCTCTGGAAGATTAACAATGTTGCAAAGGGCATTTCAGTACCAGCATAGCTACTTACAACAGAAGTTGATTCCTAAGGCTTTTAAAGATAGATGACATTAAAAATACTTAAGACTTCTCACACAAATTCAACTACAGGAAGACAGCTGGCAATAGTATGGGGTCTTCTTGTCAATTGTTCTCTCATCATTAACAAGTATTCTGACATCCTGATGTACCATGGCATGTCGTTAACCCACTAACCACCCTCCCCTTTCCCTCCAGAACACTGCTTATGGTGGTGTAGGGGGACTGAACCTGGACCCTGGAGCCTCAAGTATGGGAGTCTTTTTGCATAACCATTTTGCTATCCACCAACCCTTCTAAACTTGATGAAGGAATACTGAAACTAAACTCGATTCAAGATGAAGAGTCACCACCTCCAAACCAATGTCACTATGAAATGCCCTATACCTCAGCAGCAGTTAGCACCCCCAGAAAACTTAAGAGAGGTGGGAGGGGGGTGCCAGGCATAAAATAAGGTGCCTCATACATGGGAGGTATGTGCTCTACAAACAAGTACACATAACAGGGATTTCAAAAGCTTGTCTCATAAAAATGGAAATCTGCTCTGTACCATGCAACACAGTAACCATTAGTCCCATGTGTCTGTGGCATACTATAAGTGTGGTTGTACAAATGAGAAAAACTGGATCTTAAATTCTATTTAATTTTCATTTGTATTTAAATTTAAACACTCACATGTGACTAGTGGCCAATTTATTGGATAGCATAAGGAAGAATAAAGCAAGTATGGAAATAAGCAAGTATGGAATGTTTAGGAAACACTGTGGATGTGAACACAGAAGAGCAATTCTAGAGATTTTCTCACTAATATCCCTTAGACAGCTTAATTCTCAGTTCTGAAGGAAACTCTGGGTTCTAGGCCATGGCAAGATTTTGAAGATCAAAGGGAGCCATCTTAAAAAAAAAAGAAAAGAAAAGAAAGAAAAGATTACTTTCTTTCATTATGAACTTCAAAAAGTAAACAGAGTGAATACTAAACCTATCATTCACAAAAACCCATGAAGAGGGCCAGGCAGTGGCATGCCTGGTTAAGCATACACAATATAGTGCACAAGGACCCAGGTTCAAGACCTTGGTCCCTAGGCAGGGGCCTGTGGGGAAAAGCTTCATGAGTGGTGAAGAACGGTTGCAGGTGTCTCTCTGTCTCTCTCCCTCTCTATCTCAATTTCTCTCTGTCTCTATCCAATCATAAATAAATTTATTTTTAAAAATCCATGAACTGCCAACAACACTCTGCCTATATACCATCTTAAGCCCTATTACTCTTACCTAAACCTGTTCCCTTAAGAAAAAAATTAATATTTAAGTAGTTATAATAGCTAGCCAACTTGCTTCAAATATTAGTAGTTCTCTTAAATTTTTTTTTGTCTCCAGGGGTACTAACGGGGCTCCATGCCTGCACTATGAATCCACTGCAGGTGGGGAGCTGGATCTCGAACTGAGACCCTGAGACACTGAGCGTGTCCTTGCGCTTAGTACTATGTGCGCTTAACCCAGTGCGCCGTACCTAGCCGCCTTGAACTAACTAAATATTCAGTGATACTATTAGTTTTTGTGTTTCTGAAGAGTAACAAAATAACAGCACTCGATTTTTTAAAGTTTTAAGTCTAGTATAAAAAAGCCAAAGCAATGGTATAAAGGGAGTTGCTTTTATTGCATTCCCTGCTATTGTCCTGTATGATTAAAAGGGATACACAAAAGGACGGCCTGACATACAGAAAGATGACTAAACAGCAAAAGAAGACTGGGGAAAAAGGAGCACTGACTAAGTGCTCAAGGAGAGAGTGAGGGAAAGGAGGGGGGAAATCCTTTTTTAAAATGTTATTTATTATTGGATGGAGACAGTGAGAAATAAAGAGGGAAAGGGAACAGAGTGAGAGGGAGAGAGAAACCTGTAGCACTACCTCACTGCTTGTGAAGCTCCACCTAGGTGAGGGGGGGGTTGAAACCCTATCCTTGCTAGCTGTAACATATATGCTTAAGCCGGTGCACCACTACCTACCTCCCCAAAAAAATTTCTAATAGCTCATTTGTGCTGCCCTCAAATGGCAAATAACAATCTATCTGATTGTCCAGATGATCTTTTATCTTAAGATAAAAAAAAAGAAAAAGAAAATTCTAAAAAGTTAGTAAATTTGAAAAGTTTCTAAATCCACATAGAAAAAACCAAGAAAAAAAATCTAAGCATTAATGATCACACATAACCAAGTGCGAAGACCGGGTTTTGGCCACCACATACATGGTCACACCTTCAAGGGAAAACCTGCAGAGCAGTGGAGCAGTGTTACACTCTCCCTAGCTCTCCCTACCCTCACTCAATATAAGTGAAAGTATACAGGTACCAGACCCCAATGATATCACTGATTTTAAAGATAAAATCAGTCGGGAGTCTGATGTGCAGCAAGTTAAGCGCAGGTGGTGCAAAGCGCAAGGACCAATGTAAAGATCCCAGTTCTAGCCCCAGGCTCCCCACCTGCAGGGGAGTCACTTCACAGGCAGTGAAGCAGGTCTGCAGGTGTCTTTCTCTCCCCCTCTCTGATTTCCCCTCCTCTCTCGATTTCTCTCTGTCCTATCCAACAACAATGACATCAATAACTACAACAATAAAACAAGGGCAACAAAAAGGAATAAATAAATATTTTTAAAAAATAAAAATAAGCCCCCACACCTATGGACATCTAATCTTTGACAAACGGGCTCAGACTATTCAATGGGGAAAGCAGAGTCTCTTCAACAAATGGTATTGGAAACAATGGGTTGAAACATGCAGAACAATTTCTTCTTCTTCTAGCGTTTGCCCTTCTTCCGTAGCCAGTCAACAGCATCAGGTTGAGCCTGATGTAAAGTTTCGAGACCTCCTTTGAATCTGGAGAGGTGGCAGTCGTTCACTATGTGGGTCATAGTCTGTCTGGAGCCGCAGGGGCAGTTCGGGTCGTCTCTGGCTCCCCAGCGATGGAACATAGCGGCGCACCGGCCATGGCCTGTTCGATAGCGATTGAGGAGGGCCCAATCATAACGTGCTAGGTCAAAGCCGGGTTGACGCTTGCAGGGGTCTGTGATGAGGTGTTTGTTCTTTACCTCAGCTGACTGCCAACTCTGTTTCCAAGAGACTGGAACAGAGAAGTTCAGTGTAGGCGTAGGGGACCAGATTGGGTGACGAGACGTCAAGCATTGGACAGGGTGGGCAAAGATATCCGTGTATATTGGCAGGTCCGGTCGAGCGTAGACGTGGGAAATGAACTTAGATGATGCCGCATCCCGACGAATATCTGGGGGGCCATGTTGCTAAGAACTGGCAGCCATGGAACCGGGTGGAACGGATGGTTCCAGAAATTATCCTCATGGAGGAATATAATTTGGAATTGACCAAGTGGACATGGGGGCTACGGAACCATACTGGGGCACAGTATTCTGCAGTGGAATAGCATAATGCCAGGGATGATGATTGTAGTGTGGAAGCGCTCGCGCCCCATGAGGAGCTGGCCAGTCTTGCAATGATGTTATTCCTCGCGCCCACCTTTGCTGCAGTTTTTATGAGATGTTTGTGAAATGACAGAACAATGAAATGCAGAACAATGAAACTGAACCACTGTATTTCACCAAATACAAAAGTTAATTCCAAGTGGATCAAGGACTTGGATGTTAGACCACAAACTATCAGATACTTACAAGAAAATATTGGTAGAACTCTTTTCTGCATACATTTTAAAGACATCTTCAATGAAACGATCCAATTACCAAGAAGACTAAGGCAAGTATAAACCTATGGGACTACATCAAATTAAAAAGCTTCTTCACAGCAAAAAAACCACTACCCAAACCAAGAGACCCCTCACAGAATGGGAGAAGATCTTTACATGCCATACATCAGACAAGAGTTTAATAACCAACATATATAAAGAGCTTGCCAAACTCAACAACAAGACAACAAATAACCCCATCCAAAAATGGGGGGAGGACTTGGACAGAATATTCACCACAGAAGAGATCCAAAAGGCCAAGAAACACATGAAAAAATGCTCCAAGTCTGATTGTCAGAGAAATGCAAATAAAGACAACAATGAGATACCACTTCACTCCTGTGAGAATGTCATACATCAGAAAAGGTAACAGCAGCAAATGCTGGAGAGGGTGTGGGGTCAAAGGAACCCTCCTGCACTGCTGGTGGGAATGTCAATTGGTCCAGCCTCTGTGGAGAACAGTCTGGAGAACTCTCAGAAGGCTAGAAATGGACCTACCCTATGATCCTGCAATTCCTCTCCTGGGGATATATCCTAAGGAACCCAACACATCCATCCAAAATGATCTGTGTACACATATGTTCTTGGCAGCACAATTTGTAATAGCCAAAACCTGGAAGAAACCCAGGTGTCCAACCACAGATGAGTGGCTGAGCAAGTTGTGGTATATATACACAATGGAATACTACTCAGCTATAAAAAATGGTGACTTCACCATTTTCAGCCAATCTTGGATGGACCTTGAAAAAATCATGTTGAGTGAAATAAGTCAGAAACAGAAGGATGAATATGGGATGATCTCACTCTCAGGCAGAAGTTGAAAAACAAGATCAGAAAAGAAAACACAAGTAGAACCTGAAATGGAACTGGCATATTGCACCCAAGTAAAAGACGCTGGGGTGGGTGGGTGGGGAGAATACAGGTCCATGAAGGATGATAAATGACATAGTGGGGATTGTATTGTTAAATGGGAAACTGAGGAATGTTTTGCATGTACAAACTATTGTATTTACTGTTGAATGTAAAACATTAATTCCCCAATAAAGAAATAAATTTAAAAAAAGAAAGAAAGAAACAGAAGGATGAATATGGGATGATCTCAGTCTCAGACCGAAGTTGAAAAACAAGATCAGAAAAGAAAACACAAGTAGAACCTGAAATGGAATTGGCATATTGCACCCAAGTAAAAGACTCTGGGGTAGGTGGGTGGGGAGAATACAGGTCCATGAAGGATGATAAATGACATAGTGGGGGTTGTATTGTATTGTTAAATGGGAAACTGGGGAATGTTATGCATGTACAAACTATTGTATTTACTGTTGAATAAAATAAAATAAAGAAAGGAAAGGGAAGGAAAAGAAAAGAAAAGAAAAGAAAAGAAAAGAAAAGAAAAGAAAAGAAAAGAAAAGGCTGCCAGGAGATGGATTCATAGTGCTGGCACTGAGCCCAAGTGATAACCTTCTTCATCTGCACTGCTGTAGCCTTTAGGTCCATGATTGGTCAGTCAACAATTTGTTTGGCTTTGTATGTTAACTCTCTTTTCAACCACCAGGTTCCAGATGCTAGCAGGATGCCAACCAGACTTCCCTGGACAGACAACCCCACCAATGTGTCCTGGAGCTCCGCTTCTCCAGAGCCCTTCCCTACTAGGGAAAGAGAGACACAGGCTGGGAGTATGGATTGACCTGTCAACACCCATGTTCAGCGGGGAAGCAATTACAGAAGCCAGACCTTCCACCTTCTGCATCCCACAATGACCTTGGTTCCATACTCCCGGAGGGTTAAAGAATAGGAAAGTTATCAGGGGAGGGAATGGGATATAGAGTTCTGGTGGTGGGAATTGTGTGGAGTTGTATCCCTCTTATCCCATGGTTTAGTCAATGTTTCCTTTTTATAAATAAAAAATTAAAGAAAATAATAATAAAAATAAAGATAGAAGAATAAAACATAAAAGACAGTTGTCTTCAAAATATGGTTATGGGGGTGGGGGAGAGGCAGCATAATGGCTATGCAAAAAGTCTCTCATACCTGGACAGGCTAGGGGTATAGACTGACCTGCCAACACCTATGTCCAGAGAAGAAGCAACTACAGAAGCCAGACCTCTGACCTTCTGTGCCCCTTAGAGATCTTTGGCCCATACTTCCAAAGGGATAAAGAGTAGGAAACTTTCCAATGGAGGGGATGGGATATGGCACACGGGTGGGTACTGTATGAATTGTACCCTTCTTTTTACTATTGTTATTTTATTACTGGATAGAGGCAGAGAGAAATTGAGAAGGAAGAGGGAAACAGAGAGGGAGAGAGACAGAGAGACATCTACAGGTCTGTTGCACTACTTGTGAAGTTTTCCCCTTGCAGGTGGGGACCATGGGCTCGAACCTGAGTCCTTGTGCACTGTAATTTGTCCTCTTAACCAGGTGTGCCACCACCTGGCCCCTGAACTGTACTCCTCTTATCCCACAATCTAGTCAATCATTATTAAATCACCAATCATAAATTTAAAAAAAGAAGTTTAAAAATAAGAAAACATGGGAGTCAGGCAGTGGCGCAGCAGGTTAAGTGCACATGACATGAAGCACAAGGACCAGCGTAAGGATACGGGTTCGAGCCCCCAGCTCCCACCTGCAGTGGAGTTGCTTCACTAGCGGTGAAGCAGGTCTGAAGGTGTCTTTCTCTCTCCCTGTCTTCCCCTCCTCTTTCCATTTTTCTCTGTCTTATCTAACAACAACAACATCAATAACAATAATAACTACAACAATAAAACAAGAGCAACAAAAAGGAAATAAATAAATAAAATATTAAAGAAAAAATAAGAAAACACAAAGCAGAACTTGGACTGGGCTTATGTACTGCACCAAAGTAAAGAGTTCTGGGGTGAGGGGGCGGGTTCAAATCCTGGAACATGATGGCAGAGGACCTAGAGAGAGTTGAATTGTTATGTGGAAAACTGAGAAATGTCTTACATGGGCAAACTATTGCATTTTATTGTTGACTATAAACCATTAATCCCCCCAATTAAAAAAAAAGTCTCTCATACCTGAGGCTCCAAGGTCCCAAGTGCTATTTTAGTAGTTATGCAGCAGAATATAGGGTCAACCCCAAGAAGGCAGGGAACTTACTAGGGTAAAGCTGATCAAAAATTAAAGCTATAGGGGTCGGGCAGTAGTGCAGCAAGTTAAGCGCAGGTGGCACAAAGTGCAAGGGCTGGCTTAAGGATCCCGGTTCGAGCCCTGGCTCTATACCTGCAGGGGTGTCGCCTCTCTCAAACGGTGAAGCAGGTCTGTAGGTGTCTATCTTTCTCTCCCCCTCTCTGTCTTCCCCTCCTCTCTCCATTTCTCTCTGTCCTATCCAACAATGACGACATCAAGAACAACAATATTAATAACTACAACAATAAAACAAGGGCAACAAAAAGGAATAAATAAATAAATAATGAAGATAGTAAATTAAAAAAAAAATTAAAGCTATACAGTGCCAAGTCAAGTCCCAGCGATAAGTATGGTGGCAATAAAAATAAAAAAAAAAATCTTCTCAAACATGTAGAATTGAAGGAATTCACCACCACCAATCCTGCCTTGCAAGAATTATTAAAAGATGTCCCACATGAAAAGAAGCAAATGAGTAATTAATTCTAAATGACTGCTAGAATAGAGCCAGGAGCACAAACAACAACAGAAAAAAAACAAAGTCTTATGAAAGGGAAGGGCAAAATGGACAGAGCAATATGACCAATGTTGGTGAACCAAGGTCAACTTAAAAAAGACTACTGTCATAACAGAACCATCAGAAATATAGAGGAATACACTGTCAGAACACTTCATGATCTATGCTTCAAAAAGGTCTTCGAAGACTCAAACCCAATAGCAAAGGAAACTTAAAGATAAACCAGTGGGACTACATCAAACTGAAGAGCTTCTGCACCACAAAAGGATACCTCCCCCCTAACAGAAAGACACCCTACAGTGTGAGAGAGAATCTTTATACAACATACATCAGATAAAAGACAATAACCAAGATACATAAAGAGCTCAGACATTAAAACAAACAATCCCATTAGAAAATGGGGTGAGGAATTCAAGGAAATTGAACAGCGTTTCCAAAAATTTGTGTGGAACCACAAAAGAACTAAAAGTTGTCAAAGCATCTCAGAGAAAAGAAAGAAAGAAATGAAGATATCACATTCCCCAACTTCAGTTTATACTGCAAAACAATAGTAACCAAAGCAGCATGGTACTGGAATAAAAATGGGAGCTTAGATCAACAGAACATAATTGAGAACCCAGATATAATCCCACACATATACAGCCACCCAATATATGAAAAATTGGACAAAACCACTCAATGGGGAAAAGGTTTCCCCAGCAAATTGTGCTGGGAAAACTAGACAGCCACATGTAGAAAACTGAAACTAGGCCTCCACTTACCACCATGCACCAAAATCAGATCAAAATGGATTAATAGACCTGAATATTAGACCAGAAACTCTAAAATCTCAATGTCTGCCTCACCTTGGACAGAATGGGGAGGAACAGTATTGGGTGGGCTGAGTCAGAAAGAGAGAAAATGATTACCAGATGGCATCACTTATAGGTGGAACTTGGGAGGGACAGAAAGATAAAACACAAAGTAAAACTTGGACTGGCAGTGGTATACTGCAAAGGGCTCTGGGAGAGATGAAGAGAGTATGGAGCAGGGGTATGAGGTCCTAAGTTGGGGGTGAGAAAGTTTTGCGGACACCCATCACATGGAGCTGGTAAATTGTACCTGTGTATCAACCATTGTGCTATAAACTATTAACCTTCCCCCACTCCAATAAAATGAAAAAAAAAAAAAGTTTCAAGCTCACAGGATCAATCCCCAGCACCACCATAAGCCAGAGCTAAGCAGTGTTCTGGTATTTCTCTCTGTTTCTTCTGTATCTCTCATTATCATTAAAGTATCTTTTAAAAAGAAAGAAAAAATATACGGAAAGTTAATCCTTTTTATTTTTAATGTTGGATGTTTTTTTTTAAATATTTATTTTATGTATTTATTGCCTTTTGTTGCCCTTGTTGTTTTATTGTTGTAGTTATTGTTGTTGTCGTTGTTGGATAGGACAGAGAGAAATGGAGAGAGGAGGGGAAGACAGAGAGGAGGAGAGAAAGACAGACACCTGCAGACCTGCTTCACCGCCTGTGAAGCGACTCCCCTGCAGGTGGGGAGCCGGGGTTCGAACCGGGATCCTTTTGCCGGTCCTTGTGCTTTGCGCCACCTGCGCTTAACCCGCTGCGCTACAGCCCGACTCCCAATCCTTTTTATTTTTAATAAAATAGCTCAGCTCTGACTTATGGTGGTACCGAGGACTGAACCTGGGACTTTGGACTCTCATGCATGAATGTCTTTTTGCGTAACGATAACACTATCAGTACTGACCAGAAAGATAATTCTAACAAAATTCTGTCCCCAGTTAAATTCAGACTGCAACTATAGCTTCTGTGCTGCCTAGGCTCTAAAGATCATGTTGGTCAGCATTTACATACAAGAGTTAGAAAAGAAAAAATAAATATTGTTACCTGAGTCCTACTAAAACATTATTTCCTACTGGAGCCATTATCAGAAATGAAATAGTCAATTAAAAATAATAAGGTGCCTGAGGCTCCATAGTCCCAGGTTCAATCCCCTGCACCACCATAAACCAGAGCTGAGCAGTGCTCTGGCTTAAAAAAAAAAAAATGTCTAAAATCACTAAGGTAAATCTGAATGTACACAGGTACTTTAAAAGGTGAACATGGAAAAGTACTTCCATTAATAGTGAGAAATGGGACAATTTGATTAGTAAAGCAGAAAATAGCTAGACAGACCAGGAGAGGAATAAACATAGCAGTGCAATAATTACCTCCCACCAAGTCCTTCGATTCGTTCTCTTTCCTTGGGAAGTTCTGGCTTATGGTCCTGTGTCACTTCCACTGCTCGGACAAAATCATCCTTCGGGTCATCCTGAATTCCAAGAACCACCCCAGAGTCACCCACGTGAGCTACATACATCTTCATGCCTCGTATGATGACCACACTGGCAGTTGTCCCTGATGTGCTGGGAAGACCCGTCAAAGTTTTGGGCCATTCTGCTGTAATACAAAATAAAATATTTTATTCCTCCAGATATAAACATAGTATCAGAATAAAAAGTAGCAATATATGGTGGGTTAGCATATCAAATTTTGAATTAGCATTGGAAAAATTATAAGAAAAAAACCTGAAAGGTATGCAAGGGTTTGTATTATTGTTTATCAATATAGTAATCAATAAAATCATGTTACAACTATCAAAACAATACTTAAGAAAAATATCACAGAATAAATGTACTTTATTTAGAGTAGAGACAGAGAAACTGAGAAGGAAGAGGAGGACAGAGAGAGAAAGACAACTGCAGCCCTGCTTCACCACTCACAACACTTTCTTTCTGCAGGTGGGGACTAGGGACTTAAACCTGGGTTCTTGCACACTGTAATTTAGTGTGTGATCAATCATGTCTTAAATCTTTTATTCCTTTTTTTGTCTATTTTATTTCATTTTATTTTTGGCACTAGGGCTATTGTCAACACCGCAAATCCACTGTTCCTGGCAGCTAATTTTTCCTTTTTATTTTTTCTATTTCATTGGATGGACAGAAAGAAACTGAGGAGGAGGGAAAGATAGAGAGGGAGAGAGAAAAACACCTGCAGCCCTGCTTCGCCGCCCGTGAAGCTTCCTCACTGCAGGCGGGGATCAAGGGCTCAAACCCCATACGGGCAAATGGTAATGTGTGTGCTCAAGCAGGTTTGCCACCACCTAGCCCCCCAATCCTAGCTATATTTAGAGGTAAAGATGTGCTGTGAATTTTGACACCACATAGTCAGTAGTTTAGCATCTGTTTATTAATATATCTTCCAAGATTTTCAGGAAAAATAGCCTTTGTTAATTTTAAAATATCTAATTTGATTATTAATAAACTAATAAATCACATGTACTGAGCACTGTGTCTGGGATTCTGTACATGTAATATATGCAACAAATCTATGAAGTAGGCAATATTCCCATTATTTTCCATTTACAAATGAAGAAGTCAATATTTTGGATACAGTGGGCATGTAGCTCAGTAGTAGATGGCATGCCTTACATCTATGAGGCCTTGTATTCAATTCAGTGTTCAAAGATTAAAGCAGGACTAAATGGTAGACACTTGCAGATGAATTTAAAATGGCAGTAGCTGGAGGTGGGCAGTAGTGTGGGTTAAGCACATAGGGTGCAAAGCACAAGGACAGGGGTAAGGATCCCACTTCGAGTCCTCCAGCTCGCCACCTGCAGGAGGAGTCGAATCACAGATGGTGAAGCAGGTCTGCAGGTGTCTATCTTTCTCTCCTCTCTGTCTTCCCTTCCCCTCTTGATTTCTCTCTGTCCTATCCAACAACAATGACATCAGTAACAATAATAATAACAACAACTATGTTAAATAACAAAAGGGAAAAAAAATAGCCTCTGGGAGCAGTGGATTCATGGTACAGGCACCAAGCCCCAGCAATAACACTGGAGGCAAAAAAATAAAAAATCAAATAAATAAATAAATTGCAGTAGCTAGGTCAGAGCCTTTACATTCTCTATACAGGAAGGTAAACAATTTGGTCCTTAATTTGTCACTAAATGTAATACCTCTCTTTTGCGAAAAGTGATGTATCTTGTTGATAGAAATAACAATCTCAAAGGGAATGAGGGAGGAGAAAAAGGCTAAAACTAGGTAGGATTTCACACAAATTTTACTGTCACTACAGCTTAACATGTTTCAATGTTTTCTGCTGAAAATCTGAAAACTACAACAGCATCTTCCTATACCTGTCATTCCAATACAGGAGTCACCTTAGAGTGCCTTGTCACAGCTACTTCCAGTTTATGGAATAACAGCCTTTACAGTTGTTGAGTGAAACCAGAAGAGCTGACAATGTTGACAAAGTTAGAAATCCATACACATATACATGTGACATATAAAAATTACCTGCAACTGCTATACCAGGCACATAGTAAATGTTCAATAAATATTAGTTTTCTCGTGTCCATTATTTATAATAGTAAAGTCTGAGAAACACTAAAGGAGGTGTATACAAGGGGTCCAAGAGGCAGCACTGTAGCTAATGAGATGGACCTACAAAAAAGTAGGAGGTACCAAGTTTGATCCTTGACATTGCGTGTGCCAGAGTTAATACCATGGTTCTATTATAAATAAGTAAATCTTTTGTTTTTTGAGAGGTATGCAAAAAAAAAAAAACTTGAAAAAAACTTTCATATTTGTGACTCCCAGGTCACAGGTTCAATCTCCAGCCTCACCGTAAACCAGTTGAGCAATGCTCTAGCTTAAAAAAAGGAAGAAAGGAAGAAGGAAAGAAAGAAAAGGGTCCTTGGGGCCAGGTGGTGGCCTGGCTGAGTGCACATGTTACAATGTGCAAGGACCCAGGTTCAAGCCCCTGGTCTCCACCTGCAGAGGGAAACCTTTACAAGTGGTGAAGCAGTGCTGCAGGTGTCTCTCTGTCTCTCTCTCCCTTCCCTCTCAATTTCTGGCTGCCTCTATCAGATAAATAGATTTAAAGAAAACTTTTAAAAGACTTTTAAAATATTTTTTAAAAGAAATAAAATGGCCCTTGAGAAACATTTGCAAATAAATCGAAAGAATCTACTGACAGGTTATTGAAGGTGTGGTATATTTGGAAACAATGATAATCTCTAATAAGACCTTCTGAAAAAGTCATAAATCACCAGACTAAAGGAATAATAAATACAGAACCAAACCTATATATTTCAACACTTGCTATATAAAATGAACTGGGACAAAATATAGAGTCAAAATCTTAGAACTTGGAGGCCCTGATACCAAACACACAAATCAATTCCCAACATATTAAAGATTTAGCATAAAATAAGATCAATGAAGTAAACAGTTTGCATTTATGTATTTCCTTCAAGTTTGGGAGCTATTCTCTGCCATAGTCCAGCTTTCTAGTTCTATTTTCAACTCTGACTACATCTTCCCAGACAATATTTTTAGCCCACCTACATGTTAACTATCAAGCTCAGACAAAAATGACTAAAATCATGAACCCCAAGGAACAGACCTAAAATAGACTTCTTAGATTCTCTCTACCCTGATTCCCATTCTCACCTATTCTATTCCTACTTTCTGATCCCTATTTATTAAACATTTTGTCCTGCCTCATAACTTACTGCCTTTCAGTCACCAAGTTGCAGAGAAACTCACCTCTCCAGAGCCCTACCCCACTAGAGAAAGCTAGAAACAAGCTGTCAACATCCATGTCCAGTCTCTTCACTCCAAAAAGAATTTTGGTCCATATTCCCAGAGGGGGAGAAATGTTAGCAAAAGATAGCTAGAGGGCTCTGAACACCAATTCCATCAAGACCCTGAGAGAGTAAACCAAAAATGGAAAGACTTTTGGAAGTAGTAACAGGTATAGCTGTGACGTAGAATAGAAGGCAGGACCATAGAAAAAATGGGCAAACATACATAAATATAGACACTCAAGTCAACCCTTATCTGTGACTTTGGGAAAATCACTGCGGTTTCCAGTGGAAGGAATGGGGACACAGAACTGTATCTCTGTTATTTTGTAATTTTGTAAATCACTAATAAAAATAAAAGATTTAGCATAAAAAGTAAAGTTAAAATTCTTCAGAGTACATATACATTCATGATTTCAGAACAGGATTTCCTAAAGACAAATGAACTAGCCATATATAGGGTTTACAAAGTTGTACCATAAACTAAGAAACTACGCATCAGAAGATACCCTTATAGAATGAAAAGATAATGAATGCAGTGGGGATGTCAAGATGGTGCACTAAGAGGATCTGCTGTCCTATGTCTCCCCAACAAATATGGAAAATACAACAGAGACACACTTGGATTTCACAAACCACAAAAATGGAGGACAATAGCCCAACACCCAGGTGGACTGACACAGTGATAAGCATGACCAAAGGTACCAGGAAGCTATTCCTCAGATCTTCACCACCCAGCCCAGCTCCCTTCCTCTTACTCATTGACTTTCCAAGCTGCTTATTTTACTCAGCCCAACACCACCCAGACAGCCTGTTTCTGTACCTGAATGTACCTGAACCCTACTGCCATGCAGCTTGGTGCTGAGATCCACAACCCACAAGCCCCAAGCCACTCTCCACCACTGTGGGCCCCGCCCACCACCTGCTTCTGTGACACACCATCATCACAACCCTATTAGTTTCAGGCACACAATTTTTTTTTTTTAGCATAAAAGAGAAAATACAGGTTGTGAACCACACTGGGATAGAGACTGCAACAATTTTTAAGCTGATGCTGGCAGCCTAAAAGCAGCCATGTTGGAACCCAGTCTCCATAGCAACTGGAACCTGTGAATGGAGCCATGAGAGAAGCACTGCATTAACAGTGTACAGCACAAACCTGTTCTTCTACCCGCCTGATAAACCAGCAATCTCAAGTTTCTGGTTAGTCAGAACACAAGTAGATCACTTTGGTTCTCAAAGAGAATCAAACATAATGAGAAAACATGGGAAATCACCTGCACTGATGGCTAAGACAACAGCTTAAGCAAAGCCCCAAATCGAACAGAGCTCTATAAACTTCCTAAAGTATTATGGAGCAAGATAAAGAATAGTGACATTCTTACGATAGGTATGCCACAAGGAGAAATAGGAAAAAGGACAGAAATCTTAGTTGAAGAACTATTACCTACAAATCCCACCCCCCAACACTACCCCTTCCAAAAAAAAAAAAAAAAAAGCCACCAGGAAAAGTGGATTTGTTGTGTAGGCACTGAGCCCCATCAATAACCCTGGTAGCAATAAAAAAAGGGGGGTGTAGCCGGTTAAGTGCACATAGTACTATGCACAAGGACCACCTGCACAGGGACCCAGGTTCAAGCCCCTGCTCCCCACCTGCAGCAGAGATGCTTCATGAGTGGTGAAATAGGTCTGCAAGTGTCCTTCTCACTCCCTGTCTCCCCCTCCTCTCTCAATTTCTCTCTGTCCTACTGAATAAAAAATAGGAGAAAAAAATGGCCACTGGGAGCAGTGGACTCACAGTGACAGCACCCAAACCCAACAATAATCCTGTTGGCAATAAATTAAATTAAATAAAATAAAAGCCAGTGCCAAGAAATGAATGTTCACAAGGCACATCGTAAGATGGCATAAACATCGAGAGTATTAAAAAGAAAGGCAGCTCAGGTTCAGTCCCTGACACCACCATTAAGCTAGAGAAAGAATGAAAAAACTAGGGCAGAGGTCACTCACTGGCGGAATCACATATACATGTGGCCCTGGGTTCATCCACCAACTGCATTATTTTTTTTTAAATCACTGTAGCACTTCATTACCAAAATAAAGATGATTAATAATCCTCTTGGTAATCAAGCAATTGAGCCTGTTTTCCATGTGTGAGTCTTTGGCTCTGATTCCTTACATCTGATTTCCTACACAGGAATAACAAGGACAACTCCAAGAACAAAACCAGGTGGAATTCCATGGATAGTAGGTGTTCTTCTCTCCTTTCCAACATCCAAGTTTCTAAAAACTGGGAGACAAGAGACAGCTCACCTGATACAGCATGCACCCTACTATGCATAAGGCCCTGGGTTTGAGTCTTGGGATGACAAAGTAGTACTAAGAGCTGCAAAGACAGAACTCTGTGTATAGTGGAACAGTACTCTAATGTCTCCTGTCTCCTGTCTCCCCTCCCCTCCCTTCTCCTCCCCTCCCCTCCCCTCCCCTCCCCTCCCCTCCTCTCTTCTCTTCTCTTCTTTCTCTCTCTCTCTCTCTCTCTCTGTCTTTTGCCTCCAGGGTTACTGCTGGGGGTCTGCAGCTCAGTGTCTGTGCTGCTCCTAGAGGCTTTTACCTTTTGTTGCCCTTGTTATTTATCATTGTTGCTGTTATTGTTGTTGGATAGGATGAGAGAAATCAAGAGAGGACAGGAAGACAGAGGGGAGAGAGAAAGATACCTGCAGACCTGCTTCACTGTTTGTGAAGTTACCCACCCCCCACAGGTGGGGAACTGGGGGCTGGGGGCTGGAACTGGGATCCTTACACCATTCCTTGAGCCATGTGCACTTAACCTGTTGTGCTACTACCCAATCCCCTCCTCTCTCTTTCTTTCCCTCCCTACTACCCTTTCTATCATCGAAATGGCTCTGGGTTCATTCCCTACTACCACATTAAAAGGAGGGGGATCAGAAAGGGAATTCAACAGTGCTATACATGCATGTGACCTTCCCCTGCAAGGCA
Source organism: Erinaceus europaeus (assembly GCF_950295315.1). Lineage (NCBI taxonomy): Eukaryota > Metazoa > Chordata > Mammalia > Eulipotyphla > Erinaceidae > Erinaceus > Erinaceus europaeus. The sequence goes on from NC_080173.1 coordinate 67,334,986, forward strand.
CTAAAGGAAAACAAAGACAAGATACATGACAAGTAATATACTTTTTTTTTTTTTTGAAAGGTAGACTGACACACACAGTGCCTCATTTGGACGTATCTGGAGTCTTGGAAGACTGACTACCCTACATTCTCCTACAAATGGACCTTGAGCGCTTGTTTGGAGGTTCTAGCAGGAAGCAAAGCTGAAGGCAGTCCTCTTCCTCTTCCACCAAGCACACAGCCTGGAGGAATGCACATGGAGCGGTGGAGGAGGAAGGGGACACCTGCCTAGCCGGCCAGATCAGCCAAATCAACTCTGGCCATCAATGGGGTGACAGATGTCACAGCCTGATCGCCCTCACATCCAAGCAATATACTCTTTTAGCCACATGATTCATTTAAAAAGATTTTATGAGAGAAAAAGGCCAGAACACCATTTAATCGTATGTACACCAGAAAATGAAATTCAGATTAAAGAAGTACTCCTGGGGCTGGGATATAACTCACCAGTTGAAGTGTGCCCCTTACCATGGGTGACGTTCCTCGCTCGAGCCCCAGCCTGATATCATGGAAGCACCCACCACACCTGGGACATCCACAGATGGTATAATGATGTCCCTCTCCATCCCTCAAGTCCCTATGAAAGCTGGGACTTGGAGAGGTGGAAGTACACATCCATGAAGCCCCAGCACCCCACCCACATATTCTTGAGTTAGTAAATATATGAGTTATTAAAATAAAGAACAGTAAGTTGTATAATGTAAAACTTCTAAATGAAGTAAAGCTATTATATCATTTATAGACTGCATATGCTCTAAGAAATGTACAAATTTGGGGGACTTACATGTCACCATTAATAGTAATGATTCACTCTCAGAGATGGCACTACTATGATTTCTATGAGGACAGTTTAGCACAAAGAGGTTAATACAAGGTAACACAGGCAGCAGCAAAAAAGCAAATTAGAACCTAAGCAATACAACTCTAGAATACATTAACTCCTAATATTATGCCTGAGAAGTCTTGCAAAATTCTACGGTCACAGTAGGATGGAGATGTACAACTCTTCAGGAACGTAATTTGAAAACATACATATTAGGATTGGGAGGCAGCACAGCGGATAAAGTGTTGGATTCTTAAGCACAAGGTCCTGAGTTCAAGCCCCAGTATTACACACACCAGAGATGGTCTGATTCTCTGCCCACCACCCAATAAATAATCTTAAAAAATAATAAAAAAGAAAAACATAGGGGTTGGGAGTAGTGCAGTGGGTTAAGTGCGCATTGTGCAAAGTGCAAGGACCAATGTAAGAATCTCAGTTTAAGCCCCCGGCTCCCCACCCACATGGGCAGGAGGGTCACTTCACAAGCAGAGAGGCAGGTCTGCAGGTGTCTTTGTCTCTCCCTATCTACCCCTTCTCTCTCGATTTCTATCTTATCCAGCAATAACAACAACAGTAACAATAACAGCAACAAAGTGGGGGAAATGGCCGCTAGGAGCAGTGGATTCATAGTGCAGGCACAGCCCCAGTAATAACCCCGGAGGCAAATATATATATTACCCATGAGAGAGAGTTTCACACTAGTACTTGCAGTGCTGGGGATCAAACCAGGAGCTTGGCAAACCAGGAACCTAGCCACAAATCCTGTTGTTTTAAGTCTACCAATTTGTAATACTTCGTTATGATGCTCTAGGAAATGCATACATGATACAGAGGAAACAACCCCAAGAATCGGGGATATAGGTATCCATTTATGTGTATACATCCTACCCATCCAGCACAACAAAGTTTCAGAAAGCCTCCAATTGTGTGTGTGTGTAGATAGATGGGGGGGGGGGAGAAAGAGAGAGAGGGAGAGAGGGAGAGAAAGAGGGAGAAAGGAGAGAGAAAGAGAGAGAGAGAGAAGAGCATCATTCCAGGGATAGAATTCAGAACCTTATGTGTAACCACAAACATCTATAAAGAACAAATACAGCTCAACAAAAAGAAAAAGAAGCTCCAAAAAAAAGTGCATAGAAGACACGAATAGAGTGGTCCAGGTGGTGGTGCAGTGGATGGGCTCTCAAGCATGAGGTCCCAAGTTCAATCCCTGGCAGCAGATGTACCAGAGTGATGTCTGGTTCTTTCTCTCCTATCTTTCTCACTAATAAGTTTTTTTTAATATTTTTTTAAAAAATATATGAATAGGTGGTTTGTTAAAGAAGAGATACACATGGCCCACAGTCATATGCAGAAATGCAACAATTAACTCATCATTAGAGAAATGAAAATTAAAACCACATTGACATTCCATTTCACACCTGTGAGAATGGGCTCCATCAATAAACAAAAGAAGCTAAGTGTTGAAGAGGATGTGGAGAGAGAGGAACTCTATTAAACTGCTGGTGGGAATGCAAATCGCTGCAGCCATTATGGAGAATCCAAATACAAATGAAAATACCTTAAGACTCAGCAATTCCACATATAGCCAAAAGATACAATAAGACTGGTTTGAAGGGATTATGTACAGCCATGTTCACAGCTGCTTTATTCATAATAGCAAAAACTTGGAAACAACTAAAATGTCCTTCAACAGATGAATATATAAAAAAGCTATGGGAAGGGGTGGGGCGGTAGCATACTGGGTTAAGCGCATATATACCAAGCGCAGTAAGCTCAAGGATCTCAATTCGAGCCCTGGCTCCCCACCTGTGGGGGTAGAGTGTCACTTCACAATCGGTGAAGCAGGTCTAAAGGTGTCTTCCTTCTCTTCTCCTCTCTGTCTACCCCTCCTCTCTCAAATTTCTCTCTGTACTCTCCAACAACAACTGAAAAAATGGCTGCCAGGTGCAGTGGATTCGTAGTGCAGTCACGGAGTCGCAGCGAGATTCCTGGAAGAAGAAAAAAAGATACTGTGTCCTCAGGGATAAAGTGGATGGAACTGAAGATTATGCTTAGTGAAGCAAGTAAGGAGGTAAAGGACAACTATAGAACAGTTTCACTCATGCAGAATATAGAGAATTGAGTATACAAGTGTGAAAAAAATGTCAAACTATATCTAGAACTGTAGGAGAACTAGAGTGGTTATCTATGGGGGTAGGGATGGGGACACAAACCTTTGGTGATGGGAGTTGTGAAAAAATAAGATAAAATATAATTAAAGAATTTTGGTGGTGGGTGTGATATGGAACTATACATCGTAATCTTAAAATCCTGTAACATGGGAGTCGGGCAGTAGTGCAGCGGGTTAAGTGCAGGTGGCACAAAGCGCAAGAAGTGGCATAAGGATCCCAGTTCGAGCCCTTGGCTCCCCACCTGCAGGGGAGTCGCTTCACAAGCGGTGAAGCAGATCTGCAGGTGTCTGTCTTTCCCTCCCCCTCTCTGTCTTCCCCTCCTCTCTCCACTTCTCTCTGTCCTATCAACAATGACATCAATAACAATAATAATAACTACAACAATAAAACAACAAGGACAACAAAAGGGAATAAATACATAAATATTTTTTAAATCCTGTAACATACTATTAATAACCAATAAAAAATAAAGAGGAAAGTCTTTTGCAGAACCATTATGCTATCTATCTTCTTTTCAATCTTTCTTGCCTGCCCATAGAAAAAGGATGGCTAGGATCTGGAGATAGCTCATTAGTAGAGTGCACACCTTTCAGCATCAAGTCCTGGGTTTGAGCCCTAGCACCACATGAAAGTACCATGGGAGGCATGGGAAGAAATTCATAGGTGGTGGAGTGGCACTTTGGTGTCATTTTTTGTGTATGTCTGTTGTTCTTTTTTTTTTTTTTTTTATTCTTTTCCTCCTCCAGGGTTATTGCTGGGCTCGGTGCCTGCACCATGAATCCACCGCTCCTGGAGGCCATTTTTCCCCCCTTTTGTTGCCCTTGTTGTAGCTTCGTTGTGGTTATTATTATTGCCCTTGTTGACGCAATTCGTTGTTGGATAGGACAGAGAGAAATGGAGAGAGGAGGGGAAGACAGAGAAGGGGAGAGAAAGACAGACACCTGCAGACCTGCTTCACCGCCTGTGAAGCGACTCCCCTGCAGGTGGGGAGCCGGGGGCTCGTACGGGAGCCTTGACGCCGGTCCCTGCGCTTTGCGCCACATGCGCTTAACCCACTGCGCCACCGCCCGACCCCCGTCTGTTGTTCTCTTTAACAATCAAAGAATAGGGTGGTCAGGTGGTGATGCGCACAGTTGAACACAAGTTACCATGTGCAAGGAACTAGTTTCAAGCCTCTAGTTCCCTCCTTGCCTGGGGGAAAATTCATGAGCAGTGAAGCAGTGCTGCAAGTGTCTCTATGCCTCTCTACTTCTCTACCTCCACTTCCCCTCTCGATTTGTCTCTATCCTATCAAATGAAAAAAAAAAAAAAAAGTATAACCACAGTAGTAGTATGATGCTCTAGTTCTCTTTCTTCATCTGCCCAACCATAAGTAAATCTTTAAAAAGATAAATAAATGAGGACCAGGAGGTAGCACACCTGGTTAAGTGCACATAGTACAAAGCACAAAGATGCAAGTTTAAGCCCCCCTTCCCCACCTGCAGGGGGGATACTTCACAAGAGGTGAAGCAGGTCTGCAGGTATCTCTCTTCCTCTCCCTCCCTGTCTCCCCCTCCTCTCTCAATTTCACTCTGTCCTATCCAATAAAATAGAAAAAATGGCCACCAGGAGCAGTGGGTTCTTAGTGCCAGCACCGAGCCCTGGCAATAACCCTGGAGGCAAAGTAAGTAAATAAATGTTTTTGGTTTTGCTTACCAGAGCACAGCTCCACTCTGGATGCTTACTGTTGTTATTATTATTACTACTGATTGAATTGGGACCTTTGGTGCCTCAGACATAAATGTCGTTTTGCAGACCATTATGCTATCTCCTCAGCCCAATAAATAAAATTTAGTTAACAAAACAGGGGCAGCTCAATTTTACCAGAGGCTTTGTTTTGACAAACCCTGATCCAGATAAATCCTTACGAATGTAAACAAAAACAAAAAGCTGTAATGGACAGATTCCAACACTATTGTTTAAAATTATAAATAGCTGGAAACCTAACTATCCATTAAAGACATGTAACTCTGTTCTCTTTCCTGCTTGTAAAATTTGAGAGGAAGTCTCTAGAATTTAGGAAGTGAAAAACAAAATAAAACAAAATACCACACACTTGGGGAAGGAGGGTGAAGGGTGAGGGTGTCGCAGTTCAGGTGTGACAATCCCTCCCTGGACACCAACACTACTATTGTGTTCTCTAGATGATTAATGGACCAAGACAGAGAACATTAATATCTTGGTACTGATAAGGACTCCAGATCCCTAGCTGGATAAAAATGATGAATGAAAACTACACAATGTAGTTAATCCTTGATCTTTGTTCTTTCTCCTCATTCTCACACTAAAAAATATACCACTGATGAGATTTTCTGTAATGTTGTGTGTGATCATTATGTTTCACAACTGCATAATGCCTACCCTTCCACCCCCTCACAAATATGCATGATTTTTTTTTTCTGGAAAACTCCTATAATACTTAAAATTTGGCAAAAAGGAAAAAAATGCCAGGGTCCCCCCCACCCCCATATCGTCTTTTGAAGGTTTCTCTACTACCTATGCTGTCCAGACATATTTCCCAACTTAAGTTGTTTACTACCGAATAAAGCTTTTCCTTTCTACTCTGCTATTCTTGTAATTATTGGTGACAAATACAATGAAAAGGGGGCCGGGCAGTGGTGCACCATGTTAAGCACACATAGTAAGTACCAAGCACATAGTACCAAGAGCAAGGACGGGCTCAAGGATCCTGGTGTGAGCTCCCGACACGCCAATTGCGGGGGGGGGGGGGGGGGGGGGGTTTGTCGCTTCACAAGCAGTGAAGCAAGTCTGCAGGTGTCTAATCTTTCTTCCTCTCTATGCCCCCTCCCCTCTCAGTTGCTCTCTGTCCTATCTAATAAGGAAAAAAAGGCAGGGAGGGTAAATGGTCTGCAGGAGCAGTGATTCATAATGCAGGCATCATAGAGTGATAACCCTGGAGGAAAAAAAAAAAAAGAATAAATACAATGAGAGAATACCATATTAGAATATTCATACTATATATAAGTGAAAATAAACTAGTGTGAACAAACAACACCAGAAAAAGCCAGAACCAGAATACATATAGTAAAATGTCATATATACATGAGTCATAAAAACATGTAAAAAGAGGGGGATAGTAGATAGCTCAACCAGTAGAGTGCACACTCTGCCATGCATGAGGATCTGGGTTTGAGTTCCTGACCACCACATGGGAGCACCTGTGTGGGAATAGCATTACAAGCAGTGGAGCTGTTCTGTGGTGCCTCTCATCTGTCTCTCACTGTCTTTAAAAATATTAATCAGGCGGCGCAAAGCGCAAGGACCAGCGTAAGGATCCTGGTTCGAGCCCCCGGCTCCCCACCTGCAGGGGAGTCGCTTCACAGGCGGTCAAGCAGGTCTGCAGGTGTCTATCTTCCTCTCCCCCTCCTCTCTATATTTCTCTCTATCCTGTACAACAATGACATCAACAACAACAATAATAATAACTACAACAACAATGAAAAACAAGGGCAACAAAAGGGAAAATAAATATAAAAAATTTAAAATAATAATGATAAAAAAAATTAATCAGGTTAGTCCGCCATAAATGTGCAATTGTTCAGCATGGAGCCTCAGTGATAACCACAGTAACCAAAAAAAAAAAAAAAAAAGTGTAAAACATAACAGTTTATAGATATATATAATGACATAAAGCTATAAAGAAATATGTAGGAATAATAAATATTGAGTAAAGTAGCTGCATTTCAGGGAGAAGAAATAATAATTTATAGAGAACTTCAAGTATTTTGTCAATGTTTTATTTATTTTACTCTTGATGTTCATTACAGTCTTCTTCATGTATTTGTATTTTTTAAAATATAGCATAGTATATATTTTTAAATTTTTATATTATATTTATTTATTTCCCCCCATCTTTATTTATCTTATTGGATAGAGACAGCCAGGAATCGAGAGGGCAAGGGGTGGTAGAGAGATAGAGAGACAGAGAGACACTTGCAAAACTGCTTCACTACTCACAAAGCTATCCCCCTGTAGGTGGGAACTGGGGGCTCAACCTGGGTCCTTACACATGGGCACCACCACCCAGCCCAGCATAATATAAAGACTCAAAAATTTAGTTTTACTTACATAAGGTAGAAGTTTACTATAATTTACTAGATTGCTTCTCACTTAACTGTATAATTTCTGTGTTATGTAATAGATAATCTGGTCAAAATGTAATTAACAAAAATAGGAAAAAACTGAAATTTAGAACATGTGATTTATCAGAGATGAAGGTTCTTGATAGTAAAAACTGAGAAATTTCAAACTAAAGATGCAAGCTTAAAAGTCTGTGATTTGAGAGAAGCTTTCTTCATAAGTAGGCCTACCTCAAGCCCTCCCGCCTCCCCTTTTCATTGCCGCCTCTGTCAACTTTAAAGTCATGGTAATAAAAGCATCTGCTAAACCTAGAGTCACTGATTCAGGTTAAGAGGAGATTATTTATAATTCCTTTGTTCATATTCTTTAAATAAAAGCTCTGATCCTCAAACTAAACAAACAAAACATCATTTCATCTTCCTTTACAAATGTTGTGGCAAATTTCCCATAATCACATCAGATATCACATTTTATTCATTTCAACAGTATGCTGTTTTTTTACTGCATACTCTTGATAACATGTCTATGAAGTATGATACAAAGAAATGAGAGGTACTTGTGCACTTTTCTGAACTACAAAGAGGTAACATTACTTCAATATAAATAAATATTAAAACCACAGCACACAAACTTTAAAACATTTTCTTAAAAGGCGGATATAATACAAGATCAGTAAATCCTTACACATGACAATATAAATTCAGTACAAAGGAACATTAAACAATGAAAATAATAGATAAATAAGAAAGTAAAGAAAATGAAAATGAAAAAAAACTAAGAAGGAATCATATTCTATATTCTCACCACATGCTGTATTCATCACACCCCTCTGCCTCCAGAAAAAAAAAAAAAAGCCATTAAAAGTATTTATTTACTTTGTCTTTCCTGGGGCTCCTAGAGGTATACAACTCCCAAGATGCTATATTTTCACTCTTAGATGTGAAAGTCTGAGTAAATGCTGTGCTATCTGTATCCTTATCTAGTAAGGGGTGTGCTTTATCAGGTGAGCTATCTTCTGGCTCTAAGAGATTTTTAATAAATTAATTTTTTCCTTTGTGAACATGGGAAAGGTATAAAGTAAGTGGAAAGATGCTACAGAGGACAAGTTCAGTGTAAATTAGCTCAAAAGGGATGTAGGAAAAACAGATGTTTTAAAATATTTTTAAAGTACTTCACACACATTACCATAGCTTTTCTTTTTTTTCTCTTTTAAGAAAATAAGGATAGGTAAAGGGTGGCAAAAGCTCAATGTGTGAAAGCACAGGATTTGAATTCTGTTCAATCCCTGCCAACACTATAAACTGGAGCTGAGGCATCCTCTGCTCTTTCTCATAAAGATAATACTAGTTTTTAAAAAGTGTGAAATATGAAAAATTAAAATAATCCTTTGACATAGCTAGTAGTGATGTGAAATGGTGCAGAAAGTCAAACACAGAATTCCATATAATCCAGCAATTTCACTTCTAGGTTTATATGCAAAAGAAATAAGAGACTCAAGTGGTCTGGGAGGTGGCACAATGGATAAAGTATTAGACTTATAAGCATCTCCCCTAGTAGGGGAGATACCATGATCACAAAGAAAACTGAGCCATAAACACGCAGGGAATATATTCAGTTTTAAATTTTAAAAAATCTCATACATGCCATAACAAGAACAAATTCTAAAGACATTAAGCTCAATTAACAAGACTAAAGAACATGTATAATTCCACTTACATGAGAAACCTAGAATAAATGAATTCATAGTGACACAGAGAAGTTATCAAGAGCTAAGAAAGAGAACAGTGGGTACAATTTCTATTTGGGGTGATGAACAAGTTCCAAAATAAACAGATATTGCGAACACACATGTTGCCACTTTACTTTTTGGTAGAACTAGGGTCTCAAGTTTCATATGGTTTCTCTGTTCACAAGCCACTTACTCATAGAAAGAGACAGTACCAGAGCCTCCTACCAGGACTCTAGCCCCTAGGAGCAACTGCAAAGGGAAAATTTCCCAACTGGTGTAGCTGTGCTGTGGTGTCTCTCTCCGTCTTTCTCTCCCTCTCCCTCCCTCTTTGTCAACCTCTATGAAGAAAAAAAGTCCACCCAAAGCAGTGAAATTGTGCAGGTGCAACACTCCAGCAATATAATCCTGGAGGGAAGGGAAGGGGCGTCAAAGGAAGGGGGGAGGAGAGGGGAGGACCATGTTCATACAGAATACCCACATTATCTGAAAAAAAAAAAAAGTACTACTACTAGCTATGTGACTCTGCCTTTTCTTTATCTACTTCAGCTAGACAACAGAGCAAAACAAACTGAATGCAGGAGTGGATGAGGCTTTTTTCTAAGATTTATTTATGTGTGTGAGAGAGACAGAGAATGAGAGCACGACACTGGTAAGTGTGGTGGTAGAGATCAAAGTCAAGAACTCAGGCTAGCACTTCACTTCTTTAAAGGATTTTTTAATACTTATTTTTCCCTTTTGTTGCCCTTGTTTTTTGTTTTATTGTTGTAGCTGTTGTTGTTATTGATGTCGTCGTTGTTACATAGGACAGAGAAATGGAGAGGGGAGGGGAAGATAGAGGGGGAGAGAAAGATAGACACCTGTAGACCTGCTTCACCGCCTGTGAAGCGACTCCCCTGCAGGTGGGGAGCTGGGGGCTCAAACCGGGATCCTTAAGCCGGTCCTTGTGCTTCACACCACCTGCGCTTAATCTGCTGAGCTACTGCCCGACTCCCTCTTCTTCACTTATACACTCTACCACTGAGTCATTTCTCCTCAGCTGTGAGAATATTTCCATCTCAACATTGTTAAATCTTGATTTTTCATTTAAAAACATATTAACAGGACAGGGAAATAGTGTCAACAACAAAGTAGCAAATTTCATGCCCAAGACACTAGAGGTCAAAAATTGAAGCTCTGGTTCTTCTCAATAAACATACATATATACATTTATCACATACATATGTGCAGATATATATATAAATATAAGTTCATTTAATTATTTTGTTACTGTAGGGGTTTCTTTGTTTGTTTTTGATTGATGCCAGAGATTAAACCCAGGGTCTCACACATAATCTACCACATAAATATATCCCTAACATATTTATTTTTAATAGATTAATGAAAATATTTTTATTTCTCACATAGTAAATACTAACAGATATCTCTCATAGAAACAAAAGCTATTTGGAATCTTCAATTATTTAAGAGTGCGAAGGGTTCCGAGGGGAAAAAAAAAAAATCTAAGAACCACTGCTATAACTCAGTGAGCATCATACAGAAGCAGAAACAAAAGCTTAATTTCAGGAGGGAGGGATGACACTCCCAAAAGTCTTCACAGAAGAGAACTGTGACTCAGAGACCGAGGAATCAAGAATATGTGTTTCAGTTTCTTTGTCTGGGATGTGGGGTTTCAAGAAAATAGAATATTAATTTCAATGTGCCCAGAAAAAGGATGTGTAATTTTTAACCAAAATGAGTTATTTGGGGCAAATACGGTTATGCAGACTTTCTTTTTCTTTTAATAGTTTATTTACCTATAATATTAGATACAGAGAGAAATCAAGACAGAAGGGGAGAGAGGGAGAAAAATAAGGCATATGCAGACCTACTTCACTGCTAGTGAAGCTTCCCCCTGCAGGTAGGGACCAGGGGCTTTAACCTGGGTCCTTAAGCATTGCAGTATGTATGCTCAATGGATGCACCACTGCCAGGCCCCTGTAAGGGCTTTCATGTCTCTGGCACCAAAAGTCCCAGGTTCAATCACCAGCACCAGAAGCTGGAGTTTAGCAGTGCTCTGATAAAAGCAAACATATATACATATACACATACACATACATATATATATTTGGGGGAAGGAGCTTGCAAAATAAAATAGCTCAGTTGGATAATATGCTGCTTTGGCAAGTGTGCAAACCAGATTTGAGTCTGCCCCCCATTGCACTGAAGGAAGTTATAGTTTGGTGTTTTTCACTCTCTACCTTTCTGTCATTATCTAAAAAGGAAAGAAAAAGACTATATATAACACACACACTTTTTTTTAAATTCAAAAACTTTATATGTTTCTGGAAACTCCAAGGAAATTTAAACATGGTAGAAATTTGAATGTATAGAATTGAATAAAGGTGCACATATTGGGGCTGGGCAGTGGCATACCACATAAAGCACACATATTACAGTGTGAAAGGACCTGGGTTCAAGCTCCAGGTCCCCACCTGCTTGGTGAGCATTAGCAATGAAACAAATAGTGCTGCAGGTGTCTCTCTGTCCTCCCCTTCTACTTTCCCTACCCTCCTTCTTCCCTTCTTCTATCCAAAATAAATAAATTATATGTATATGTATGTGTATGTGTATATGTATATATGCCTCCAGGGTTATCACTGGGGCTCAGTGCTGGCACTAGGAATCTACTACTCCTGGAGGCTTTTCCCCCACCCCATTTTATTGGCTAGGACAGAAAGAAACTGAGAAGGGAGAGAGAGAGAGAGGGAGGGAGGGAGAGGTGTGGATAATAAACACCTGCAAACCTGCTTCACTGCTTGTGAGGCGACCTCCCCCGCCCCAAGGGGCTCAAACCTGAATCCCTGAGCTTCATACTATGTGCACTTAACCCGGTGCACCACCACCGAGGCCCCCTAAAAATATTTTTTACAAAAGAAAAAGAAATGAATAGAGAATCTTTTATTAGACCAAGGGTCTGGTCTATAGATTGCAAACTACAAAGTTTAGGTTTATTTTATAGGAAATAAGGAACTATTGGGGCCAGTTGGTGGTGCACCTGGTTAAGTGCACACACTACAGTACACAGGGACCCAGGGTCAAGTCCCTGGTCCCCACCTATGGAGGGGAAGCTTCACAAGTGGTGAAGCAGAGCCACAGGTGTCTCTCTTTGTCTCTCCCTATCTCCCCTCCCTTGTCAATTTCTGTCCCTATGTTTTTAAAAAAGGTTAAAAAGGGGAGTCAGGCCATAGCACAGCGGGTTAAGCGCATGTGGCACAAAGCACAAGGACTGGGGTAAGGATCCCAGTTCCAGCCACTGGCTCCCCAACTGCAGGGGAATCACTTCATAGGCGGTGAAGCAGGTCTGCAGGTGTCTGTCTTTCTCTCCCCCTCTCTGTCTTCCCCTCCTCTCTCCATTTCTCGCTGTCCTAGCCAACAACAACAATAATAATAACTACAACAACAATAAAACAACAAGGGCAACAAAAGGGAATAAATAAATATATTTAAAAAGTTTTTAAGGTTAAAAAAATAAGGGGGGGCCAGGCGGTAGTGCAGGGGGTTAAATGCACATGGTGCCAAGCTCAAGGACCGGCATAATGATCCCAGTTCAAGCCCCAGCTCCCCACCTGCAGGGGGGTGGCTTCACAAGCAGTGAAGCAGGTCTGCAGGTGTCTGTCTTTCTCTCCCCCTCTATGTCTTCCCCTCCCCTCTCAATTTCTCTCTGTCCTATCCATCAACAACAATAGCAATAACAACGATAAAAACAATAACATCAACAAGGGCAACAAAATGGGAAAAATGGCCTCCAGGAGCAGTGGATTTGTAGTGCATGTACTGAGCCCCAGTGATAAAACCCTGGAGGCAAAAAAGAAAATAAGGAACTACCTATGAATTTGGAACTCATACTATTAAAAAAAAAACTGCACCTCCCATATGACAACTTTAACATACTTTCTAAACATTCATATTTTGAAGATAGATCATGAGGTTAGCTGTGGACCAAAGTTAACTTTAGTGTTTGCTTGGTAGATATGGCTCATAAATTAAGAATAAATTTAGAAAAAATTATATAAATATACACACACACACACTTAACAGCATGATCTCTGCTAAAATGCTCAGGTACCAGGGTTTATATTTTTTCCTGTTCAAACATGGCAAATTCATATTGTTCCAAGAGTACTGAGAAATAAACAGAGCTCTAAATAGTTCTCTGTATCTAATCTTCCTTCTATTGTGTCCACTCCTGGTTGCCCTTCAGGCAATTACATGACATATTTCTGGAATATACTGCAGTGTTTTCAGCTCTGCTCTGCCTACACAAAAACAAAACAAATCCTTAATAGGGGCCTCTGGGATTGACTAGGAAACGCCTCCCACAGGAGGACTGGTTGCTCTATGAGTCAATCAAATGACTCTTGGCAGAAAGCCAGGCAAACAGAAAACAGATTTTGAAAGAAGATAGTCTACAACTCCATGACAATACCTTTTTCAAATGTCCTGTATTCGAAAACCAATCTGTACACTCCTTTCTCTATGCCTCTGTCTTCCTCTGAAAATAAAGCAGCATTATGCTGCCATAAACAATAGATGCTTAAATGACAGAGGTGTTATCTTTCCTGTCAAAAGTGATTCCTGTGACGGGTAACAACAAACCATGACCTTGCCGAAAGAATCACAACGTATGTTGACTACAGAAGGAAAAAAAATTCAAGCTAGGTGAAACTACACTGAATTTTTACATAAAGACCTCTATGTCCTTTTAGCATGCCAGCAATTCCTTATCTCCTGCTTGCCTGCTTTGAAGAGCAGTTACAATATATGTATTTAAGTATTAACCAGAAACTGTTGAGAGCCGACAGCTATAAACCAGAGCCCCTAAAAAGCCCCTAAAAAGCTGGTACTTTCAAAGAGCCGGAGCAGAATGTAAAACACATCTCTACTATGAGAACAGGTTGAGAATGCATTTCGCGTTTATACCTTCCAAGCAATGCAAACACTAAAGACCCTACGGCCCGATTTCCTTCCAAGACTTTTAAGTCCCGGATCGTTCTTTTATCCTTTCAAAACGAGCCACCTGCGGTCGATCTGGAGCTCTGACAGCAGTGGCAGGAGGCAAACCCTCCGACAGAGACGAGCCCTTCGAGAGCAGAGCCGCGGCAGAGTCTGCGGGGAACACCCCGACCCCTCACCTCCCGCTTGCTTTCTGCGTAGCGCGGGGAAACGGCGTGCAGTCGGTTCACCTTTTGGTCAAAAATCTGGCGCCAGGTTTCAAACTCGTTTTCGTTATCTGTCACCAAAGTGAAGGCGCGAAGGCGGAGGGGAGGGCGGCAGCAGCAGCATCCTTCCCGCTGGCCCTGGGCGGGTGGGAACTGAGCGAGGAGCGGCTGCGGGGAAACAGCCGCAGATCTTTCCCCGGGTCACTCTGCTGGCGCGGAACCGCCACCCTGGAAAGCCTGGGGAGACCCAGAAGAGGCTCTGCTTCCATTTATCTTTTGGAAAACGCTCGTGTGTGTGCGGGGGGGGGGGGGGAACCTTGTCCTTGCAGGTGTCAACAAAGTCCCTCGACCTCCCCCGTGTGGTGTGTGTGTGTGTGTGTGTGTGTGTGTGTGTGTGTGTGTGTGTAGAACCTTGTCCTCGCAGGTGTCAGCAAAGTCCCTCGACCTCCACCCGTGTGGTGTGTGTGTGTGTGTGTGTGGTGTGTACTGTGTCTGGGGTGTGTGTGTGTACACGTGTGTGCGTGGTGTGCGCACGGTGCGTGTGTGTGTAACCTCGCCCTTGCGGGTGTCAGCAAAGCCCCTCGACCTCCCCCCAGGCGCGGCGGGAGCCAAACAACTCAAGAAACTTACCCAGTTTCTTCCACATGGCCAGGTGACAAGCGAGGAAGCCTTTGCGGATGGCAGCGCAAACCTTCGCCGGCTCAGAGGAGGTGAAGCCCTTCTGCTTCTTGATGAAACCCCATAAGTGCTCCCGGGCAAACTGCGCCGCCTCCCGTCCCCCGTGCCCGTCGCACACGGCGAAAAAGGCCACAGAGGACCGGCGACGGCAGCAGCGGCCGGGAGGCGGCGAGGCCCCGGAGTCCGGGGGAGGGTCGCGAGCTTCCCGGGCCGCCGCCGCCGCCGCCGCCGGGCCTTTTCCCGAAAGTCCGCTGCCAGGAAATGTCGGCCGCGGCGGCGACAGCTGCGACAGCGACCGCTGCGGCGCGGGCTTTTCTTCAGCTGTCGGCTCGGGCTCCACCACGATCTGAGTAACGTCCTCCATGTACTTCCTCCCGCCCTGGTCCGAGAAGACGCTCACTCCCAGCGAGTACAGCCCCGCCATGGCCGGCTGGCCGGGATCCCGCCGGTTCCACGCAACCCGCCGAACCCCGCGGCGGGAGGCACACTCGGTGCTCGCCGGCCAACTATTGTTTATCTTCGACCTCGCAGACAAGGGGGAGGGGGTCGTCCCGCGGGGGGCGGAGGGGGAGGAGGGCGTGATGCCGCGACTTGTCCGCGAGAGCTGGGCCAGAGCGCAGGGGCGAGCGAATCCAAGCAGCTGCGCCTGCGCGGTGCGCTCCCTGGCCTGCCCGCGCCCACTACACAAATCATACGTTCTCCCTAGCTGTCGTCACTCGGTTCTCTGGGCCGGGCCAATCCGGAAACGAGTTGGAGCGAGCCCGCCCCCCCGCCCCCCGCCCCCACCCACGCCTCTCGCTTCAACGGTCGCGGCGCGCGCGCGCAGGGCGACTTAGCTCCCTGCCGGCCCGGGCTGTCTTCCTCCCTTTTGAAAGGATCTTTCAGAATGTTAAGCGCTTACGGAGCCATTCACTCCGCCACCTTTTCTGCCTAGTCCACGGGATGGTGATCCGGTCTACTGCCCCTGGCGTCCCGCTGTCGCCTGGCGGGCAGAGTGTTGTGGAGAATGAGAGGGCTGCGGGGCGGGGAGGGGGCTGCGGTTCCTCGAGCTGAAATGGCGGGAAACCCTCCTCTCGGGAAAGTCAAGTGGGAACCGGCCGGCCGCGGAGAGTGTGGCGATCGGGATCAGCGGGGAATGGAGCAGACCGGGCGAGCTTGTGTGTTTATGAAAATTGGGGAAATTTCCATCCGCTGCTGGTTCGTTTCACATGACTACGTCTGTCGGAAACTTAGAAAGTTATGTTTTAACAGACTTCAACAACCTTTCGGCTTTTGTTCGACGTCACACTTTTCCAGGCTTAGGAAGCAGTCTAGACATTAAAGTTTTTGCAGGTTAAAATGAGTTGCGGGGTTCAGAGCAGCCTTAGGGGAGTCGGGCGATAGCGCAGCGGCTTAAGCGCACGTGGCGCATAGCGCAGGGACCGGCCTAAGGGTCCCGGTTCGAGCCCCCCACCTGCAGGGTAGTCGCTTCACAGGCGGTGGAGCAGGTCTGCAGGTGTCTTTCTCTCCCCCTCTTTGTCTTCCCATCCTCTCCATTACTCTCTGTCCTATCCAACAACTATATCAATAATAACTACAATAAAACAAGGGCAACAAAAGGGAATAAACACTTAAAAAAAAAAAAAAAGCACCTAGGGAGTCAGGCAGTAGCGCGGCAGGTTAAGTGCACGTGGTGCAAAATGCAAGGATCCCGGTTCAAGCCCTCGGCTCCCCACCTGCAGGGGAGTCACATCATAGGCAGTTTGCAGGTCTGCAGGTGTCTCTCTCTCTCTCTTCCTCTCTTATCTCCCCCTTCTCTCAATTTCTGTCTCTATCCAATAACAAATTTAAAAAAAAATTTTTTTTTAAGCAGCCTTAGGTTTGGGTTGTATTTTTGTCAGCAAACTCTAGTGAGTCAATTTAAAGTTAATTTTTTTTTGGCCCCCAGGTTTATCACTGGGGCTCAATGGACCACGAATCCACTGCTCCTGGAGGCTATTTTTTTCCCTTTTGTTGGCCTTGTTGTTTATCATTTTTGTTATTTTTATTGCTGTTGTTGTTGACGAATAGGTCAGAGAGAAATGGAGAGAGGAGGGGAAGACAGAAAGGGGGAGAGAAAGATAGACACCTGCAGACCTGCGTCAATGCTTGTGAAGCGACCCCCCTGGAGGTGGGGAGCCGGGGGCTCGAAACAGGATCCTTGGGCGGGTCCTTGCGCTTGGTGCGATGTGCGCTTCACACGCTGCGCCACCGACCAGCCCCCTAAAGTTAACTTTTCAGCTTTAAAAATAGAAACTTTGGGAGCTGGGCGGTAGCGCAGCGGGTTAAGCGCAGGTGGCGCTAAGCGCAGGGACCGACATGAGGATCCTGGTTCCAGCCCCCGGCTCCCCACCTGCAGGGGAGTCGCTTCACAGGCGGTGAAGCAGGTCTGCAGGTGTCTGTCTTTCTCTCCTCCTCTCTGTCTTCCCCTCTTGTCTCCATTTCTCTCTGTCCTATCCAACAACGACGACATCAACTACAACAACAATAACTACAACAACAATAAAAAGACAACAAGGGCAACAAAAGGGAAGATAAAATTACAAAAAAAAATATTAAAAAAAAAAAGAAAAGAAACTTTTCCTGCCCTTTTGATCAAACAGAGACAATTCATGGATGGCCCTTTGGTGGTGGTTTTGAGTTTACCCAAGAAAGTCAGCCCTACATCACTTATGGAATCACTCTGAGGAACCATCAAGATTTTTTTTCCTACCTGATTTTAGACCTATAAGCGTGAAATAAATTAGGGCAAAGTGGGGACTAGTAATAAATAGTGATTTTTTAACATTTTACATTTTTTAAATAGTTCTCTCTCTTTTTTTTTTTTAACCTTTATTTGCTTATTGGATAGAGACAGCCGGAAATTGAGAGGACAGGGGAGACAGAGAGGGAGAAAGATAGAGAGATACCTGCAGCACTGCTTCACCACTCAGGAAGTTTTCCCCCTGCAGTTGGGGGCTGGGGACTCAAACCCAGGTCCTTGCACACTGTAACATGTGTGCTCAACCAGGTGTGCCACCACCCAGCCCCAACATTTTAAATTTTTTATTAACTTTATTTATTGGCTAGAGAGCCTAGAATAGAAGAAAGGGGTGGAAGGGAGAGAGACAGACACCTGCAACACTGCTTCCCACTTTTGAAGTTTTTCCTCTGCGGGTTGGGACCAAGAACTTGAATCTGGGTCCTTTTTTTGTTTATTATTTCTTTATTGGGGAATTAATGTTTTACATTCAACAGTAAATACAATAGTTTGTACATGCATAACATTCCTCATTTTCCCATATAACAATACAAACCCCACTAGGTCCTCTGTCATCCTTCTTGGACCTGTATTTTCCCTACCCACCCACCCCCACCCCAGATTCTTTTACTTTGGTGCGATATGCCAATTCCAGTTCAGGTTCTACTTGTGTTTTCTCTTCTGATCTTGTTTTTCAACTTCTGCCTGAGAGTGAGATCATCCCATATTCATCCCTCTGTTTCTGACTTATTTCACTTAACAGGAATTTTTCAAGGTCCATCCAAGATCGGCTGAAAACAGTGAAGTCACCGTTTTTTACAGCTGAGTAGTATTCCATTGTGTATATAGACCACAACTTGCTCAGCCACTCATCTGTTGTTGGACACCTGGGTTGCTTCCAGGTTTTGGCTATTACAAATTGTGCTGCCAAGAACATATGTGTACACAGATCTTTTTGGATGCGTGTGTTGGGTTCCTTAGGATATATCCCCAGGAGAGGGATTGCAGGATCATAGGGTAGGTCCATTTCTAGCCTTCGGAGAGTTCTCCAGACTGTTCTCCACAGAGGTTGGACCCATTGACATTCCCACCAGCAGTGCAGGAGGGTTCCTTTGACCCCACACCCTCTCCAGCATTTGCTGCTGTTACCTTTTCTGATGTATGACATTCTCACAGGAGTGAAGTGGTATCTCATTGTTGTCTTGATTTGCATTTCTCTGACAATCAGAGACTTGGAGCATTTTTTCATGTGTTTCTCGGCCTTTTGGATCTCTTCTGAGGTGAATATTCTGTCCAAGTCCTCCCCCCATTTTTGGATGGGGTTATTTGTTGTCTTGTTGTTGAGTTTGGCAAGCTCTTTATATATGTTGGTTATTTAACACTTGTCTGATGTATGGCATATAAAGATCTTCTCCCATTCTGTGAGAGGTCTCTTGGTTTGGGTAGTGGTTTCTTTTGCTGTGAAGAAGCTTTTTAATTTGATGTAGTCCCATAGGTTTATACTTGCCTTAGTCTTCTTTATAATTGGATTCGTTTCATTGAAGATGTCTTTAAAATGTATGCGGAAAAGAGTTCTGCCAATATTTTCCTCTAAGTATCTGATAGTTTCTGGTCTAACATGCAAGTCCTTGATCCACTTGGAATTAACTTTTGTATTTGGTGAAATACAGTGGTTCAGTTTCATTTTTCTGCATGTTTCAACCCATTGTTAGCTCAAAACATTTTGATTTCTTCCTTGATTTCCTCTTTGACCCAGAGGTTGTTAAGAAGTGTACTGTTGAGCTTCCACATTTTGGCACTGTTACTAATCTTTTGTTGATTGTTAAGTGTTAGTTTAATTCCACTGTGGTCTCAGAAGATGCTTGGGATGATTTCAATGCTCTTGAATTGGCTGATGCTGTCTTTGTGGCCTAACATATGGTCTATCCTTGAGAATGATCCATGTGGATTTGAATAAAATGTGTATTCCAGTTTCTTGGGATGAAGGACTCTGAAAATGTCCAATAGTTCTAGGTTATCTATCTCTTCATTTAGCTCCCTTATGTCTTTACTGATTTTCTGCCTGGATGATCTGTCAAGTTGAGAGAGTGGGGTGTTGAAGTCCCAAACTATGACTGTGTTGCTGTTAATATATTGCTGTAGCTCTTTCAGTAGATGTTTGATGTATTTAGATGGCTTCTCATTGGGTGCATAGATGTTGATAATTGTTAAGTCCTCTTGATTGACTGATCCTCTGAGCATTAAGTAGTATCCATTCCTATCTTTTAAAATCTTATCTATTTTAAAGTTTATCATGTCAGATATGAGAATAGCTGCTCCTGCCCTTTTTTGTGGGCCATTGGCTTGTATGATAGTTTTCCATCCTTTCACTTTAAGTCTGTGTTTGTCTTGTTGAGTTAGGTAGGTTTCCTGTTGGGTTGTATTTTCTGATCCATCTTCCTACTCTGTGTCTTTTAATAGGTGAATTCAGGCCATTGACATTTATTGATATCAAAGATTGAAGATATTTTAACACCATTCTTGTAGAGTTTTAGAGTGTTCCGATATATGTCCTATTTATGATGGTCTGACTGTTTATAGAAGACCTTTCAGAACTTCTTTCAGGACAGGCTTGGTGATAGTTGATTCCTTCAACTGTTGCTTGTCTGAGAAGGTTTTTTTTTTCTCTTTTTTTAAATTTTTATTTATTTATTCCCTTTTGTTGCCCTTGTTGTTTTATTGTTGTAGTTATTATTGTTGTTGTCGTTGTTGTATAGGACAGAGAGAAATGGAGATAGGAGGGGAAGACAGAGAGGAGGAGAGAAAGATAGACACCTGCAGACCTGCTTCACCGCCTGTGAAGCGACTCCCCTGCAGGTGGGGAGCCGGGGTTCGAACCGGGATCCTTATGCCGGTCCTTGTGCTCTGCGCCACCTGCGCTTAACCCGCTGCACTACAGCCCGACTCCCCTGAGAAGGTTTTGACGCCTCCATCTAGTCTGAATAACAGTCTAGCAGGATATAGTATTCTTGGTTGAGAGCCTTTCTCATTGAGAACTCGATAGATATCTTGCCATTCTCTTCTGGCCTGTAGTGTTTGTATGGAGAAGACTGCTGCTAATCTTATGGGTTTTCCTTTGTAGGTGACTCTTTGTTTTTCTCTTGCAGCCTTGAGGATCCTTTCTTTATCCTTATTCCTTTCCATTCTAAGTAAGCCATGTCTTGGTGTCTTTAGGTCTGGGTTAATTCTGTTTGGGACCCTCTGGGCTTCTTGAATCTTTATGTCTTTGATGTTGTCTAGACTAGAGAAGTTTTCTGCTATTATGGCCTTAAGAATGCTTTCTTCCTCTCCCTTTCTTCCTCTGGTAAGCCAATAATGCGTATATTGTTTTGAAGTCATCCCATTGGTCTCTGTTGTTTTCAGCATCTCTTAATCTCTTTTTGAGATCTCTTACCTCTTTTTTAGTTGTCTCTAATTCATCCTCGATCTTGCTAATTCTGTCTTCAACCTCACTGATTCTATTCTCTCTGCCCTCTACTGTTCTCTGGAATTCATCTATTTTGTTTCCCTGTTCCGATAGTGTTTTAGCTTGTTCAGCTAGTTGTGTTCTTAGCTCAGCTATTTAAGCTTTCAGCTCTCTAATAACCTTGAGATAGTTAGTGTTTTCTTCTAGAGTCTCATTTGTTGTTCCTGAATTTATGATTACAATTCTTTCAAACTCTTTCCTCACTCCTGTGATTATTTCCTTAGCTAATGTTTGGATGTTGAACTTGTTATTTTGTGCTTCACCCTTTGTGGGGCTTTTAGCTGGACTGTTGTCCTGGTTAGTTTCTCCAGTATTTCTTTTTGTTGGTTTACCCATTTTATATATTATGTTATGAGTTCCCTCTCTTAGTACTTTTCAAATTACTGATCACTATTTCCTGGATTGACTTGTGTCTAAGTAAGGTAATTAAAGGGTTCACAGTGGTGGAAGTTAACAATTGTTTCAATAGTATTTTAATCCCTGAGTTGGAGCTCAGTGGCTTAAAAGCCTCTTTTTTTTTTCTCCTCTGTAGGCTATGGGAGCCTGAGGGCTTCTAACTATAAGTAGGCTTCTTAATTTAATCACTGACTCCTAGCCAAGAGATAAGGCAGGGTGTGGCAGAGATAGTCCCGTGGTTATGCAAAGAGACTTTCACAGTCCCACAGCTATGCCACCGAGGTATAGGTCTTCTCCTGAATTTCCTGGTTAGATCTCTGTCCCCCGGTGTCCCTCCCTGCTGCTGCTCTAGATTTTGAGGGCAGTAGCAGTGGAGACTCAGAGTTGTACTTGGTGAGTCTCTGGGGCACCCTCTCCTCCCTTCAGCTGTCCCCTTGTTGGTGGAACAGATTGGAGGTGGTCTCTCAACTGATATACTGCCGGACTGTTACCAGCCACTTAGTCTCTCCCTAGGCTCCTCTCTGTCACCAGCCACGTGTGTTTGCACTCACCGGTGGGTTCCTGTAGTTGTTCTAGTCCTGTCTTGTTTCAGTCCCAGGTGGTCTCCTTTGGTATTCCTAGTTGATCTGGGAGAGGAGAAGAGAGGAGAGAAACAGATCTGCTGCTGCTCGTAGCCCCGCCTCCGGAAGTCCCTTTTTTTTTTTTTAACTTTTAATGACTGAAACAAAAAAATTTAAATTGCTGCTTTGGGAAGAATGTTCTTGCTGGCCTTGTACCTCTCCTCATACTTGACCTTTATCTCTGATGGGCCTTGGATTTAAGAGCAGGGTCTCGGAAAACATCCTTGTTGGCAACGGTTTTGTCCACGGGGATATGCACAGAGTACCTTGTGAAGGGATGATAATTAAAAGCAGTTGCAAAAGACTTGATCTTTGACCCCTGTAATAAAACTTTCACAGAAGACTGGATCTTTGACCCCGTGTAGATTTTCTTCTCGCTCATGACAGCTGTCACTTTGCATGGATACCGGTCAATCCCAGCCACCAGAGCATGGCTGTATGGGTAATCTGAGGTGTCATCATCAGTGTTCTTCACGATGGCTAAGACCAGCACCACCATCCTGGGTTTCATAAACTTGCCCATTTCCACAGCAACTGCTGGGGCCTACAACCACTAGTAATTTTTTAAAATACATTTTATTCTCTATGTATTTATTTTGGATAGAAACTGAAATTGAGAAGGAAGAGGGAGACAGACACCTACAACCCTGCTTCACCAGCGCCTGAAGCTTCCCCTGCAAGTGGGAAGTGGGGGCTTGAATGGGATCCTTGTGCATGGTAATGTGGGCACTCTACTAGATGCACCAAGGCCGGCACTGTAATTTTTTTTAATCACTTTTTTTAAAAACTTGGCTTCTACATCTACCTCCCCTACCTTTTCTCCAGTGCTGCCTTTGAGATTTTTGAATAGAATAATACTTATTCAAAAATGAGAATGGCAATGTTCATAGAGAGGAGTGATGGGGGCAGGGGTAGATAGCATAATGATTACACAAAGAGACTCTCATGCCTGAGGCTCCAAATTGTTCAGGCTCCGGCACCACCATAAACCAAAGCTGAGCAGTGCTCTGGTAAAAAAAAAAAAAAAAAAAAAAAGAAAGAAAGAAAGAAAAAGAAAATGAGTGATAGGAAATACTAATGGAAAAAAATCTTGATAAAAATATAAGCAAAAGCAATTCCAAAAGTAGGAGAAAAAGGGGGGGGCCAAGTGGTGGCGCACTTGTTTGAGCGCACATGTTACGGTGCACAAGGAGCCCCTGGCTCCCACCTGCGGGGGAGGGGGGGAGCTTCACGAGTGGTGAAGCAGGGCTGCAGGTCTCTGTCTCTCTCCCTCTCTATCACCCCCTTCCCTCTCAATTTCTGGCTGTCTCTATCCAATATATAAATAAAGATAATGAAAAAAAAAAGTAGAAAAGGATAGACCAAATTTTCAAAATGTACTCAAAGATAACCCACACATATACCAAAATGTGCTAGGTCAGATGGCCAGAGTGTAAAATAACTTGGGAAAATCATGGTTCTGAAAGCTGAACATAACTTGTTTGTTTGTTTACCAGATCACTCCTCAGCTCTGGTTTATGGTGGTGCAGGGGACTGAACCTGGGACCTGGGAGCCTCAGGCATGAGAGTCTGTTTGCAAAACCATTAAGCTATGCCCCCCCAACACAATCTGTTGAAATTTAGAACTATAGCACTAGTAGGAAATCTATAGACCATAACTAATGACCAAAAAATCCTAAATGAAGGGGGTTGGGCGTAGCGCAGTGGGTTAAACGCACATAGTGCGAAGTGCACAGACCAGAGTAAAGACCTGGTTCAAGCCCCCAGCTCCCCACCTGCAGGGGGGTCGCCTCACAAGCAGTGAAGCAGGTCTGCAGGTGTCTACTTGTCTCTCCCCCTCTCTGTCTCCCCCTCCTCCATTTCTCTCTGTCCTATCTAACACCGAAGACATCAAGAACAACAACAACAATAATCACAACAGTTTAAAAAAAGAAAGAAAGAAAAAATAGCCACCTAGAGCAGTGGATTCATGGTACAGGCATGAGCCCCAGCGATAACCCTGGAGGAAAAAAAAAATCCTAAATGAAATGTTGACAATTCCAATTAGTCTCTATGCATCAAGTGAACAGTTTATATGGCTCTATATTATTCTGAGATAACCCAGTTTCTCCCACCCCCAAGAGATTACAAATAGTTTCATCATGCTTTATGAAGCATGATTTTTCATCTTTTTCCACTTAGTTACAATCATCTCCAGATTATCCACCTTTAGCCCTAATTAGCATCTCCATGCTACCCTCTCTCACCCTGCTACCCACCTCCTATTCACTTGATTTGGTATTCCACTTTTCACCAACCTCCTAACCAATTCATTGCACACTTTAGGGTTCAAAATTTGCTATCAGGACTGGGGAGATAACAGTCCTCATTCAGAAGGGTTTTATGCCTAAGGTTCCAAGGTTCAGATTCAATCCCTAGCACCATTGTAAGCCAGAGCTGAGCAGCGCTGTTATCTCTCTCTGTGTTTTGCTCCCTGTATCTCTTTCATTAAATTTAAAATAAGTATTTTTAAGAAATGAAGAATTTAGGGGGCCAGGTGGTGGCACACTAGGTTGAGCACACATGTTACAATGCGCAAGGACCCAGGTTCAAGCCAGTGGGCCCAGCCAGAGGGGGAAGTTTCATGAATGGTGAAGCAGTGCTGCAGGTGTCTCTCTCTCTTTCCCTCCCTAGATTACCCTTCCTCTTGATTTCTGGCTATCTCTATCCAATAAAGATTTAATTTTTTTTTAATTTAAAGAAGGAAAAAAGAAATGAATAATTTAGAAATTATGAAAAGTTGACCCAGAATCCATGAAACCACATATGTGAGGACAGAGATAAAAAAATTGCCAAGATGTTATTGAAAAAGAATATTGGATATGAGGGAGACAGCATAATAGTTATGCAAACAGACTCTTTTTTATTTTTAAAATTTCTTTATTGGGGGATTAATGGTTTACAGTTAATAGTAAAATACAATAGTTTGTACATGCATAACATTTCCCAGTTTTCCATGTAACAGCTCAACCTCCACTAGGTCCTCCTCTGCCTTCATGTTCCAGGATTCAATTTTTTTTCTTTTTCTTTTTTTTTTAAATTTATTTCTTTATTGTGGAATTAATGTTTTACATTCAACAGTAACAAACAGACTCTTATGCCTGAGACTCCTAAATCCCAGGTTCAATACCCTGCACCATCACAAAGCCAGAGCTGAGTGAGCAGTGCTCTGGTGTTTCTCTCTGTGTCTTTTTCTGTATCTCTCTCAAAAACAAAATAAATAAATATTTTAAAAAAAGAATATTGGGATGTCTAATTGGTCTGCAGATACTAGAATAATTTATAAAGCTGACTGACAAATAAATGAAACAGAATAGAACAAAGAATTCAAAATAGGATACAGATATATATGAAGGAAGATCTGATGGAGATGTTTCAAGTAGTTGAAGA
Organism: Erinaceus europaeus; assembly: GCF_950295315.1. Taxonomy (NCBI): domain Eukaryota; kingdom Metazoa; phylum Chordata; class Mammalia; order Eulipotyphla; family Erinaceidae; genus Erinaceus; species Erinaceus europaeus. The sequence continues at coordinate 67,360,471 of NC_080173.1, forward strand.
AAAAACTGATTATTTACTAATATCAGGACAAGTCACTTTCCCTGGGTGTGGGTTTGGTGCTGGAGGCGAGATTCTTTTTTTTTTTTATAATTTATTTCTTTATTGGGGAATTAATGTTTTACATTCAACAGTAAATACAATAGTTTGTACATGCATAACATTCCCCAGATTCCCATTTAACAATACAACCCCCACTATGTCATTCATCATCCTTCATGGACCTGAATTGTCCCCACCCACCTACCCACCCACCCCAGAGTCTTTTACTTGGGTGCAATACGCCAATTCCATTTCAGGTTCTACTTGTGTTTTCTTTTCTGATCTTGTTTTTCAACTTCTGCCTGAGAGTGAGATCATCCCATATTCATCCTTCTGTTTCTGACTTATTTCACTCAACATGATTTTTTCAAGGTCCATCCAAGATTGGCTGAAAACAGTGAAGTCACCATTTTTTACAGCTGAGTAGTATTCCATTGTGTATATATACCACAACTTGCTCAGCCACTCATCTGTTGTTGGACACCTGGGTTGCTTCCAGGTTTTGGCTATTACAAATTGTGCTGCCAAGAACATATGTGTACACAGATCTTTTTGGATGGATGTGTTGGGTTCCTTAGGATATATCCCCAGGAGAGGAATTGCAGGGTCATAGGGTAGGTCCATTTCTAGCCTTCTGAGAGTTCTCCAGACTGTTCTCCACAGAGGTTGGACCCATTGACATTCCCACCAGCAGTGCAGGAGGGTTCCTTTGACCCCACACCCTCTCCAGCATTTGCTGCTGTTACCTTTTCTGATGTATGACATTCTCACAGGAGTGAAGTGGTATCTCATTGTTGTCTTGATTTGCATTTCTCTGACAATCAGAGACTTGGAGCATTTTTTCATGTATTTCTCAGCCTTTTGGATCTCTTCTGTGGTGAATATTCTATCCATGTCCTCCCCCCATTTTTGGATGGGGTTGTTTGTTGTCTTGTTGTTGAGTTTGGCAAGCTCTTTGTATATGTTGGTTATTAAACTCTTGTCTGATGTATGGCATGTAAAGATCTTCTCCCATTCTGTGAGGGGTCTCTTGGTTTGGGTAGTGGTTTCTTTTGCTGTGCAGAAGCTTTTTAATTTGATGTAGTCCCATAGGTTTATACTTGCCTTAGTCTTCTTTGTAATTGGATTAGTTTCATTGAAGATGTCTTTAAAATTGATGCGGAAAAAAGTTCTGCCAATATTTTCCTTTAAGTATCTGATAGTTTGTGGTCTAACATCCAAGTCCTTGATCCACTTGGAATTTACTTTTGTATTTGGTGAAATACAGTGATTCAGTTTCATTCTTCTGCATGTTTCAACCCATTGTTTCCAACACCATTTGTTGAAGAGACTCTGCTTTCCCCATGTAATAGTCTGGGCCCCTTTGTGAAAGATTAGATGTCCATAGGTGTGGGGCCTCATTTCTGGGCTCTCAATAATTCTATTCCACTGGTCAGTGTGTCTGTTCATGTTCCAGTACCAAGCAGTTTTGATGACAATGGCCCTATAATAGTTTGAGATCTGGGAGTGTGATGGGAGGCGAGATTCTTAACTTTTTCTTTCTTTCTTTCTTTTTGAATTTTTAAAAAATACTTGTTTCCTTTTTGTTGCCCTTGTTTTTATTGTTGTAGTAGTTATTATTGTTGTTGTTGTTGTTATTGATGTCGTCGTTGTTGGATAGGACAGAGAGAAATGGAGAAAGGAGGGAAAGGTAGAGAGTGGGGTGTTACCATATGTGAAGCGACCCCTGCAGGTGGAGATCCTTATGCCAGTCCTTGCGCTTTGCGCCACGTGCGCTTAACCCGCTGTGCTACCTCCCGACTCCAGGTTCTTTCTTTCTTTTTTTTTTTTTTTAAGAATTTATTTATTCATGAGAGAGAGAAGAAGAGAAGGGGAGGGGAGGGGAGGGGAGGGGAGGGGAGGGGAGGGGAGGGGAGGGGAGGGGAGGGGAGGGGAGAGGAGAGGAGAGGAGAGGAGAGGAGAGGAGAGGAGAGGAGAGGAGAGGAGAGGAGAGGAGAGGGGAGGAGAGGAGAGGGGAGGAGAGGAAGAACTAGATATCACTCTGATACATGTGCTGCCGGGAATCAAACTCAGGACCTCATGGTTGAGAATCCAAGGTGTTTTTTTAAAACGGTTTTTAAAAATATTTATTTTATTTATTTATTCCCTTTTGTTGCCCTTGTTTTATTGTTGTCGTTGGATAGGACAGAGAGAAATGGAGAGAGGAGGGGAAGACAGAGAGGGGGAGAGAAAGATAGACACCTGCAGACCTGCTTCACCACTGTGAAGTAACCCCCTTGCAAGTGGGGAGCCAGGGCTTGAACCGGGATCCTTGATCCAGTCCTTGCGCTTTGCGCCATGTGCACTTAACCCACTGTGCTACAGCCCTACTCCCGAGAATCCATTGTTTTATCCACTGTGTCACCTCCCGGACCACGGACTCTTAGTTCTTAACTTTTTTTTTACGGTGGTGCACGGGATTGAACCTGGGACTTTGAAGCCTCAGGCATGACAATTTGTTTGCATAACCATTATGCTATCTACCCCATGCGGGGTTCTTAACTCTTAACCAGATTTTTAAAAAATTTTTCTTATTATCTTTATCTATTGAATATAGACAGCCAGAAATCAAGAGGGTAAGGGGAGATAGAGAGGGAGAGAAACAGAGAGACACCTGCAGCCCTGCTTCACCATGCAAAGCTTTCCCCCTGCAGGTGGGGCCAGATTTTTAAAAAAAGTGTCAGGGGCAAGGGTAGAAAGCATAGTGGTTATGCAAAGAGATTCTTTTTTTTTTTTTTAATTTTATTTACGAGAAAGATAGGAGAGAGAAAGAACCAGACATCACTCTGGCACATGTGCTGCGGAGGATTGAACTGGGGACCTCATGCTTGAGAGTCCAAAGCTTATCACTGCACCACCTCCCAGACCACAATGCAAAGAGGTTCTTATGCATGAGGTTCCAAAGTCCCAAGTTCAATCCCCCACACCACCATAAGCAGGAGCTGAGTAGTGCTCTGGTTAAAAAATTAATTTAAATAAAATGGATGGCAGAGGACGTAGTGGGGGTTTGTATTGTTGTGTGGAAAACTGAGAAATGTTAATACATGTACAAACTATTGTATTTACTGTCGACCGTAAAGTATTAATCCCCCAATAAATAAATTTTTAAAAAAGAAAAACAAAATAAATATATAAAGTAAAATGTCAGTGGTTAGAGCACTAGGCTTGCAAATATGAGATCATGAATTCAATCCCTAGCATTGTATGTACCAGAGTGTTGCTTTGCTTCTCTCTGTCTAGTGTTAATAAATATTTAAAAATAATAATATAATAAAGAGATCGGGCCAGTATAGGGTGAACATTATCATTTAAGAGGACCTGGGGTTCAAACCCCCAGTCCCCATCTGCAAAGAGGAATCTTCATAAGCAGTGGAGCAGTGCTTCAAGTATCTCTCCTCTTTTTCTTCCTCTCTCTCCCTCTCTACCTCTCACCCTCTATTTAAAAAGGACAGGAGTCCGGCGGTAGTCGAGCCTCCGGATCCCCGCCTGCAGGGGAGTCGCTTTACTGGCGGTGAAGCAGGTCTGCAGGTGTCTATCTTTCTCTCCCCTTCTCTGTCTTCCCTTCATCTCTCCATTTCTCTCTTTCCTATCCAACAACGACGACACCAAATAACAACAATAATAATTACAATAGGGAGTCGGGAGGTAGCACAGCGGGATAAGCGTACGTGGCGCAAAGCACAGGGACCAGCATAAGGATTCCGGTTCAATCCCTAGCTCCCCACCTGCAGGGGAGTCTTTTCTCTATCTTTCTCTTCCCCTCTCTGTCTTCCCCTCCTCTCTTCATTTCTCTCTGTCCTATCTAATAACGACATCTAATAACAACAACAATAATAACTCCAACAACTATAAAAACAAAAGGGAAGATAAATAAATAATTTTTTTAAAAAATTACAATAAAAACAACAAGGGCAACAAAAAGGAATAAATAAATATTTGTAAAAAAAAAAAAAATGACATGGGGGGATAGCACAATGGCTATGCTAAAAGGTTTTCATGCCTGAGACCCCAAAGTCCCAGATTCAATCCCCAAGCACCAACTTAAGCCAGAGTGGAACAGTGCTCTGGTATAAAATAAAGTAAAATTAAATATATATATATATATATATCCACTAGAAATAGTGGAGTTGTGTTGCACTGAGTCCTAACAATAACCCTAGTGGTAGTGGCGATGATGATGATATAAATGACAGAGGCCAGCAAGATAGCTCACCTGTGGAAGTGCCTGCTACTGCACTGGAGGAAGCCTCTGTGTTGTGAAATCCCTCTCTCTCTCCCTCAGTATCCGCATCTCTTTGTATTTGGAAAAGTTGACCCAGAGTGGTGAAACCCCAGCAATAACAAAATAAAAATAAAATAAAGTAAAATAAAATGGCAAGGGGATTAAAGAGCTAAGATGAGAAAAGATGTAAAAGAACAGGAAGAAATGAACTTTTCACTTGTGAGACTGGCAAAAGATATTTATTTTAAGGTTATTTAAGTCTGGTAAAGGTGTGAGACAAGCCAGACTCATTATTAGTAAAAACATAATTTGATATTTTATTTCAGTTCAAATCAAGTGAAATTTATTTTTTGAGGATGTGTGGTTTATTTTGTCTCATTTTATTTCATTTTTTAGATAGAGACTGGCTGAGAGTATGAAAGCGACCACAGCACTGAAGCTTCCCTCAGTGTGGTAGGGCCTGAGCTTGAGCCTGAGTACATGCATAGCAAAGCAGCACCCTATCAAGTGAACTGCTTTGCTGACCCTCAATTGGAGCTTATGCTTTGTTTGTTTGTTTGTTTTATTTACTTGTTCTTTTTGTTGTTTATTGTTGTTGCTGTCATCACTGCTGGATAGGACTGAGAGAAATCCAGAGAGGAGAGGAAGACAGAGGAGAGAGAAAAAGACACCTGCAGACCTGCTTCACCGATTGTGAAGCGACCCCCCCCTCCCCCGCAGGTGGGGAACCAGGGCCTCAAACCAGGATCCTTACTGTGGTCCTTGCACTTCACGCAATTTACACTTAACCTGCTGTGCTACTGCACGGCCCCCTATTTATTCTTTCTTTCTAATCTTTATTAGGTAGTACAGAGAAAAATTGAGAGAGGAGAGGGAGTTAGAGAGGGCAAATAGAAAGACACTTGCAAACTTGCTTCACCTCCCTTGAAGCGTCCCTCCTGCATGTGGGGAACAGGGGCTCAAAGCAGAGTCCCGTGACTAGTAATATGTACACTTAACTAGATGTGCCACCGTCAGGTACCCTCAATTAGAATTTAAACTACATATATCCTCTGACTTAGAAATTCACTACTTTTTTCCTTCGCCTGACATCTAGTATGCATGTGGACCCAGGTGATTATCTGGGGAGATGGTGTTACAGTTGGAAAAAGGACCAGAAAGCTGGATGAGCAAATAGAGCAGCTCCCAAATATGGGGAAAGTATATAACTATTGTTAACTGTAAACCCCACAGGTTTGGTCTGGGGCCCATATTCAGCACAAGAGCCTTATGTAAGCTCTCCATCCTTGTAGGTCTGAGCTCACATTCTGTGGTCACAGCTAGGAACATTCCAGGTTGCACTAATTTCGGGACCCATCTTCCTCGGGTAGTAGGTAGAGTATGTTGTCCAACCTCCCTTCAAAGAATGGAACATTCCCTACCATTATTGATCCACACTCACCTACCTCCTAATACAGGTCCCCCAGTCACTCCATAGCTAACCATGTCAGATCACTCCAAAGCTAACCGTCAGACAAAGTAAGGACTACAAAAGCTGAATAAGGGCAAGAGACTGGCATACTTTACAGATGACTCTTTAGTCGCTATTGAGCCACCCCATCCACCACCTGGGGCCCTAGTCAGGGAGCCCCAGGGTTCCTATACAGACATGACAGGCCTAGACCTCTAATAGATCCTCTCCCACCTTCTGCACCCCATCATGATCCCGGGTCCCAGAGGAATAAAGAATAGGAAAGATATCAAGGGAGGGGATTGGATATGGAGCTCTGGGGGCGGGCATTGTGTGGAAATGTACCCCTCTTATCCTATAGTCTTGTCAATATTTTCATTTTATAAATAAATTAAAAAAAAAGAAATTCATTACTAGAGAGCTGGGGAGACAGCACAATGGTTCTGCAAAAGACTTTCATGCCTGAGGCTCAGTCTGCAGCCTATAATGGTTCAGTCTCCAGCACCACCACAAGCCAGAGCTGAGTAGTACTCTGGTCTCTGTATCTCTCTCTCTCTCTCTCTTTCTCTCTCTCTCAACTAGAAATGTATTATATGGGCAAAATTTACAAAAGGTATACATATAAGGACTTTCATAACATCATTGTTTATAATAATAAGCTAATATATTTTTAAATATTAGATGAAAATGTGGAATAAAACACACACAAAACAAAACATTTGACCTTATATTTTTACTCTTTTAGTCTTTTGTTCTTTTCACTTCTGTGTGAACGTGCTAGAGTTTGAAACTTTATGAAGAATGTGCTCTTTGTGGGCCAGGCAGTAGCACACTGGGTTAAGTAGGAAGCACAAAGACCCACACAAGAATTCCAGTTTGAGCTTCTGGATCCCCACCTGTAGTGGGGTCACTTCACAAGCGATGAATTAGGTCTAACTTCCCCTCCTCTCTGAATTTCTCTCTATCTTATCGAATAAAAAAATGGAAAAAAAGAAAAGGGGACCGGTGGTGGTGGCGCACCTGGTTGAGTGCACATGTTACCCTGCACAGGGACCCAGGTTCGAGCCCCCGTCCCCCACATGCAGAAGGAAAGCTTTGCAAGTGGTGAAGCAGGGCTGCAGATGTCTCTTTGTCTCTCTCCCTCTCTATCTCCCCTACCCTCTCGATTTTTGACTTTCTCTATCCAATAAATAAAGATAATAAAAAATAATAATAATAAAAAAAAACCTCCAGAAGCAGTGGATTCTTAGGGCTGCCCCTGAGTCCCAGCAATAATCCTGGAGACAAAAGAAAAGAAAGAAAGAAAGAGAAAAGAAATGTACTGTTTCTACTGAACTACAGTCCCAGTTCCTTTTTCACTTCTGAGATCAGTTAAGTAGGACTCAAATCTTTTAGTATTTTGTAGTTAAAATGTGTTTTGGGGAGTCGGGTGGTAGCACAGCAGCTTAAGTGCATGTGGTGCAAAGCACAAGGACCAATGTAAGGATCTTGGTTCGAGCCCCTGGCTCCCCACCTGCAGGGGAGTCATTTTCACAAGTGGTGAAGTAGGTCTGCAGGTGTCTGTCTTTCCTCCTCTCTGTCTTCCCCATCTCTCTCCATTTCTCTCTGTCCTATCCAACAACAACGACATCAGTAACAACAACAACAATAACTACAACAAGAGCACCAAAAGGGAATAAGTAAATAATTTTTTTGAAAAAAAATGTGCTTTGGTGCTTCCTTACCCCTGCTTCCCTGCACAAAAACCTCTCTTATGTGTGATGTCCACTGCTTCCAAGTTGACTTTTTCTGTCCTTTTTATTTGAGAGAGAGAGATATTCCTCCAGTGTCATGGCACTCCCATATACTATGGACCTTGAACCCATGTCTCCAGCATAATAAAACACACACTGGGTGAGCTAACTTCCAGTCCCTTAAATGTGTTTTTGAAATCAAACAAAATTATTCCTGTTTGCTCAGTACCAAAGAAGCCAGCATCTACCCAGAAGCCATTTGCATGGAGATAGATATTGTACCCTACAAGAACTGAGGGTTTTTTTTTTCTCCTTGAAACATTATAATTTCTACAGTTTCTTCCTCCTTCTCCTCCTCCTCCTTTTAAATAGTCCTGAGGTGGTCCAGGAGGTGGCACAGTGATAAAGCTTTGGACTCTCAAGTGTGAGTTCCTGGGTTTGATCCCTGGCAGCACATGTGCCAGAGTGATGTCTGGTTCTTTCTCTCTCCTCCTATCTTTCTCATTAATAAATAAATAAAATCTAAAAAAAAAATAGTCCTAAGATTGTGAGTTCAGCACTCTACCCCTTTCTTTGTGCTCTTCCTGTCAGAGGAAACTAGAAGATACTTTTCCACTAGAAAATCCTAACCCCTAGGAAATCCAGTACCTTTGCTGTTTGATTTCATTTTTAAATTTTAATTTTTTTCTTTTCTTTCTTCCTTTTTTCTTTTCTTTCTTTCTTTCTTTTTTTTTTTTTTTTAAACCAGAGCACTGCTCAGCTCTGGCTTATGGTGGTGTGGGAACTGAACCTGAGACCTTGGAGTCACAGGTATGAGAGTCTATTTACATAACCATTATTCTATCTCCCCTTTAACTTTAATTATTTTGAATCTTGTATAGGATACAGGCAAGTATACATAATTTCAATGCTATGTGATAAGTCCAGTGTAGTGGTGTGTAGGCTACAGAGAAGGAACATTTATTTATTTATTTGTTTGTTTGTTTGTTTCATCAGAGCACTGCTCAACTCTGGTTTATGGTGGTGCTTGGGATACTACTGGGACATTGAAGGCTCAGGCAAGAAAGTGTTTTAGCATAACCACTATGACATCTCCACAACTCTTAATTTTATTTTTTTCTTAAAGGTTTATTTATTTATTTTAGAAGAGAGAGAGGACCAGGGCATCTCTCTGGCACATGTAATCCCAGGGCTCTAATGCAGAGCCTCATGCTTGCAAGTACATTACTATTGCCACTGTGCAACCTCCCAAGTTATTCAATTTCATTTTTTTTTTACTTCAACTGTATTTGGGGTGATTTTGGTGAATTTAGATTTCTAGTATTTATGTTTTGTGATGTCTTTTGTAAAATGGCATATTTTCTCTCTCTGTAGAAAAAATATTTATTTATGACAGACACAAAGGAGAGAGAGAGAATCGGAGCATCATTTGGAACATGTGATGCTGGGGATCAAACTCTGGACCCTGTGCTTGGGAGTCCAACAACTTGTCCACTGTGCCACCTTATGGTGGTAACATTGACTTATGTGTTTCAAGTGTATTACAGGGATGCATTGGATTGACCTTCTCATGGTGCATCCCGTGAGTACCCATTCATTGGGGAAACTGACGATCCTTTCTAGCCGACTGAATCCACATGGATCCCAGTCACTTTCAAAGCCAGCAACAAGCAGCTCCTGACAGCTTTCAACCTGACCTGTTGACTGGCTACGGAAGAAGGGCAAACGCTAGAAGAAGAAGTGTATTACATTATAAATTGAGATCTGCGTGCACTACATCGTGCATACTACCTAAAGCCTAGTTTCCATCTATCATGCTTTGGATACCCTTTACCCAGTTTACCCACCCCACCCCATGGGCTAATTGTTTTTATCCACTTTTTTTTTATATACGAAAATTATATCTTGTTTTTAATTACTAAGTTCAAAGTCTTCAAATATACAAGAATTACTTTCAGAAGCAACTGGAATCTAATTTTTTCTGTTAGCTACAATATACCTGTAATATCTGCTGTGTGATGGTTGTTCATTGTTCATCTATAAAAACTTCCTGTGGGAGTCGGGTGATAGCACAGTGGGTTAAGCCCAGGTGGTGCAAAGCACAAGGACCAGATCCTGATTGGAGCCCCTGGCTCCCCACCTGCAAGGGAGTGGCTTCACAGGCGGTGAAGCGTGTCAGCAGGTCTGCAGGTATCTATCTTTTTCTCCCCCTCTCTGTCTTCCTCTCCTCTCTCCATTTCTCTCTGTCCTGTCTAACAACGACGATATCAATAACAACAACAATAATAACTACAACAATTAAAAAAAAAACAAGGGCAACAAAAGGGAAAATAAATAAAATTTTTAAAAAATTTTTTAAAAAGAACTACCTTGTATATTTAGAACTTAAGACAATATATCTCATGAGGTTAAATCCTGACCCTATTGTTTTTGCAACTTAATATTTAAGAAAATAGTCAGTTAGCTCTAACTCTGTCACAGTCATTGTAAATTGGTAGGAGACACAAATTAGAATTACAGGCTGCCAAAGTCCCAAAGGTGTCAAACTTGTATTCGTTCTTAATTAGCCATGGAAATTCAATCTGTCATGTTTTCTACAGATAGCTGGTTTCACAGCCATCAATGTGGAAAGAATATTCATACCTTTTCACTTCAGGTCCTTCTACATATAACATAGCTCCCCGCCCCCAATAAATTTAACCTACACTTTAATTTCTGACTTTTCCTAAATAAACGAGGTATTACATTTTTCTTATTTTATGAAATGCTAAACAGAAATGTCATGTTTGAACAGGTTAGAAAAGTCACTTTATTCCTTGAGTTAATTATATGCCTTAGTGTTCCTCAGCAGTACTGTTCACTATGTTTCTGTTGGAGGATGTAAGCCCCAAATGTAGTATCCTTCAGAAATGAAGACAGAATTAGAAAACAAACAAACAAACAAAATAACAACAAAATTAAAACTACTGTTCAGATAGAAACTAGTTAAATTTAAACATTTCCATTGTTTGTAGGTACCAATAAGATAGTTTGGTTTCTGAGCCTGTGGAGTAGATTATATTTGGAAATCTGTGGGACTTGGGTAAATTTAAGAGAAACTTCAGATTTAATTAATTATTTAGTATTTTTCATTCTATAAGGGAAATTGAGGAAGGAGGGGAGATAGACACTTGAAGGGGGCCGGGTGGTTGCGCACCTGGTTGAGAGCACATGTTGCAATGCTTAAGGACCCAGGTTCGAGTACTCAGTCCCCACCTGCAGGGGGTAAGCTTTGCAAGTGGTGAGGCAGTGCTGCAGGTGTCTCTCTGTCTCTTTCCCTCTCTGTCTCCCCTTCCTCTTGACTTCTGGCTGTCTCTATACAATAAATAAATGTAGAAAAAAAATAAAAAGAAGAGAAAGACACCTGAAAGACTGCTTCACTGCTAGGGAAACTAACCCACTACTGCAGGTGGGGACTAGGGGCTTGAACCCAGGTTTTTGTTCATTGTAACATGTGTTCTCAACCAGGTGCACCAATACCCAGCCCCTTCTCCAGATCTGACTTTTTTTCAAAATTTTTTTTTATTTAAGAAAGGATAAATTAACAAAACCATAGGGTAGGAGGGGTACAACTCCACACAATTCCCACCACCCAGTCTCCGTATCCCACCCCCTCCCCTGATAGCTTTCCCATTCTCTATCCCTCTGGGAGCATGGACCCAGGGTCATTGAGGGTTGTAGAAGGTAGAAGGTCTGGCTTCTGTAATTGCTTCCTCGCTGAACATGGGCGTTGACTGGTCTCCAGATCTGACTTTTAAGGATGAACCATTAAAAAGCCATTTAGTCAGAGAAGGGAAGCAGGTACTCTTAAGTAAACATTGGCCAAACAGCAAAATTACTTAATATTTTTTTAAATTTTATTTATTTATTCAGGAAAAAGGTAGGGGGGAGAGAGAGAGAGCCAGATATCATTCTAGTACATATTCTGCCAGGGATTGAACTAGGAACATCAGGCTTGAGAGTCCAGTGCTTTATCCACTGTGCACCTCCCGGACCACATTAATAACTTATATTTATTTATTTATTTATTTATTTATTTATTCATTCCTTTTTGTTGCCTTTTTTTTAAAAATTGTGATTATTATTGTTATTGATGTCATTGTTGTTGGATAGGACAGAGAGAAATGGAGAGAGGAGGGGAAGACAGAGAAGAAGAGAAAGACACCGCAGACCAGCTTCACTGCTTGTGAAGCGACCACCCCCACAGGTGGGGAGCTGGGAGCTCGAAAGGGGATCCTTGGGCCGGTCCTTGAGCTTTGTGCTACCTGCACTTAACCCACTGCGCTACCTACAGCCCAACTCTCAATAACTTACTATTTTTTAAAAAGTGATTTGTTTTGGTTGTTTATTTCCTTTTTCTTTTTAGAATTTATTTATTTATTAATGAGAACGATAGGAGGAAAGAGAGAAAAAAACAGACAGAACTCTGGGACCTCAGGCTTGAGAATCCAATGCTTTAACCACTGCACCACCTCCTGTACCACAATAACTTATTTTTTATTTGATCCTTTTATCCCTATGGTATTACCTAATCAGAAAAATCCAGAGGTTTTTTTTTCCTGTAGCACACACTTTTTTTTTCTTCATTAAAAATTTTTATTATTATTATTATTATTACCTCCAGTGTTATTGCTGGAACTCGGTGCCTACACTATGAATCCGCTGCTCCGGGAGGCTATTTTTTCCCTTTTTGTTGCTCTTGTTGTTTATCGTTGTTGTTGTTGTTGTTGTTGTTATTGTTTTTGCTGTCATTGCTGTTGGATAGGACAGAGAGAAATGGAGAGAGGAGGGGAAGACAGGAGGGGAAGAGAAAGACACCTGCAGACCTGCTTCACCGCCTGTGAAGCGACCCCCTTGCAGGTGAGGATCCAGGGGCTTGAACCGGGATCATTAACTGCGGTCCTTGGGCTTTGCGCCACGTGCGCTTAACCCACTACCGGGCCCCCTGTAACACACACTTTAAAAGCAAACTGAGTTTACTTTTTAGCTGTTTAACACAGCACAAGTAAGTTATCTGGTGATTTTTTTTCTTCTTTTTTTTAAAATAATTTATTTCTTTATTGGGGAATTAATGTTTTACATTCAACAGTAAATAAAATAGTTTGTACATGCATAACATTCCCCAGATTCCCATTTAACAATACAACCCCCACTATGTCATTCATCATCTTTCATGGACCTGTATTCTCCCACCCACCCACCCCAGAGTCTTTTACTTTGGTGTAATACTCCAATTCCATTTCAGGTTCAACTTGTGTTTTCTTTTCTAATCTTGTTTTTCAACTTCTGCCTGAGAGTGAGATCATCCCATATTCATCCTTCAGTTTCTGACTTATTTCACTCAACATGATTTTTTCAAGGTCCATCCAAGATCGGCTGAAAACGGTGAAGTCACCATTTGATTTTTTTTTCTTTTACTTGATAGGACAGAGAGAAATTGAGAGGATTAGAGGGACATAGAGAGGGAAGGAGAGACACCTGGAAACCTGTTTCATCTCCTGCAGGTGGGGACCAGGGGCTTGAACCTAGGTCTTGCACATGGTTAAGTGTATACTCATCCCTCGTGCATCACCACTCCACCTCAACTAAACTGTTTTTTACAGGCATTTTAAACTTTATAAAATACTTTATTTATTTTTATTATTGGATAGAGACAGAGAGAAATTGAGAGGGGAGGGGAGATAGCCAGAGAGAGAGAAAGACACCTGCAGCACTGCTTTACCACCTGTGAAGCTTTCCCTATGCAGGTGGGGGCTGGGGACTCGAACCCAGGTCCTTGCACACTGTAATGTGTGCTTAACCAGGTGCACCACCACCTGGCCCCCACTTTCTTATCACTTAATTACTAAATTCAGTTCAAATTATCTTGCTTATTGACTTCTCTGCTTAATTTATAGCTTTCATCATACATATGTCTTAAACATTAGCAATTAGTAAATACTTATTTGCCATGCTTTTCATGTAGGGCTAAGACATTTTATTTGAATATGAATTCAATGTTTGGAGTTAAGCATTCACTCTCTCTTTTTTTTTCTTTGCCTCCAGGGTTATTGCTGGCACTTGGTGACTGCACTACAAATCCACTGCTCCTGGCAGTCATTCCCTCCACCCCCACCCCGTTTTATTGGATAGGACAGAGAGAAATTGAGAAGGGAGGGGAGGGGAGGGAAGATAAGAGGGGGAGGGAAGATAAGAGGGGGAGAGAAGGATAGACACCTGCAGAACTGCTTCACCACTTCTGAAGTGACCCCACCCCCCGCAGGTGGGGAGCCAGGGCCTAGAACCAGGATCCTTGAGCGGGTCCTTGTACTTCATATTATGTGCACTTTACCTCCTATGCCACCACCCAGCCCCCTTAAGCACTCCTTTTCTATAAACCACATCAACAGTGCACTGTCTATAGCATTTAGTTATAATTTCTTTAAAATCAAGAAAAATTAAAACATGCAAAGTAAGGGGCCAGGTGGTGGCACACCTGGTTGATTGCACATGTAACAATGTGCAAGGACCCAGGTTCAAATGTCTGGTCTCCACCTGCAGGGGGGAAGTTTTGCAAGTGGTAAAGCAGTGCTGCAGGTGTCTCTCTGTCTCTCTCCTTCTCTGTCACCCCCTTCCCTCTTGATTTCTGGCTGTCTCTATCCAATAAATAAATAAAGATAATAAACAAATTTAAAAAGGAAATATTATTTAAAAACAAAACATGGAAAGTACTCCCAATGCAGAATCCTAGATTTTATGACTTAGCCAACCCATCAAATATTTTGTAGCAGTCAAGCATATACTTAATTCACAGCAGCTTTTAAATTTTTTCTGAGAAGCGCAAGGGCCAGTGTAAGGATCCTGGTTGGAGCCTCGGCTCCCCACCTGCAGGGAGGTTGCTTCTCAGGCGGTGAAGGAGGTCTGCAGGTGTTTTTCTCTCCTCTCTCGACTTCTCTCCGTCCTATCCAACAACAACAACAACAGCAATAGCAACAATAACAATAATAACAACAAAAAGGTCAACAAAATGGGGAAAATGCCTCCGGGAGCAGTGGATTCGTAGTGTAGTCACTGAGCCTCGGCAATAACCCTTGAGGCAAAAAAAAAAAAAAAATTTCATTGTTAAGTATTTCACAGTTATTCAATTTAACTGAGTTTTGGTAGTGGCAACTTACTTTTCCTCTGCTAATATTTCATCTTATTCATGCAACATTTAATTAAATATGTGATTAAACAAGAATAACTGGAACAAACAGGTTTTTGCATAAGCATTGACTCAACCAACATGTGGGAGCAGTAATATGTAGATGTATCAGCGAATTAAAGTCTAGCCCTAGCACTGGTTCCATTACACTTGCTTTAGAGCCCAAAAAGAACCCTTATTAAACAGTTAATTGTGTAAGTGATGATTTGTAGGAAAAGTTTCTATTGTTATTCTTGAAAGGCTTTAATGGAAAATAAGATGAAGTTTAAAAGACATATAAAATTAGTCTTTTTATAATTAAAATAGTACAACTTACTCTACCTGCTTATACATGAACTAAAAAAATGAAATAAAATGAGGTGGAGAGATAGCATAGCGGTTATACAAAAAGTCTTTCAGACCTGAGCCTTTAAGTTCCCAGGTCCAGTCCCTAGCACCACCATAAGCCAGAGCTGAACAGGGCTCTTGTAGGGAAAAAAAAAAAGAGAGAGAGAGAGAGAGAGAGAGACTTGGTAGTGGCACACATGGTTAAGTGCACAAAGTACATGCTACCATTCATAAGGACCCAGGTTTAGGCCTCTAGTCCCCACCTGTATGGGGGCAAGCTTAACAAGTAGTGAAGCAATGCTGCAGGTATCTCTCTGTCTCTCTTCCGCTCTATCCCCCTTCCCTCTCAATTTCTCTCTCTCTCTCTTTCTCTCACTCTCTCTCTCTCATCAACATAAAGTTAAAAAAAAAACAGGCATTTCTTTAAAAAAATTAAAGGAAAAAAGAAATTAAGAAAGAAGAAAAAGGACAGGAAGGGAAGGAGGAGAAGGAAGGGAAGGAAGGAAGAGAAGGAAGTGGAGGAAGGGAGGGACTGACGTAGAATATGTTTCGGTACCCTAGTGAGCAGGCGTTTTTTTTGTTTTGTTTTGTTTTGTTTGTTTTCTTTTGGCTCATCCATTAACATTCTGTTAGTAAGTAAAGATACCATGATTTTCTTCTAAGGGAATCACTCCCTCCCCTACTCCAATGCTCTGTTATTGTGTAACATTGTTTCCTACCTCAGCTTTAGAAGAGGACCCAGAAAGGATAAGAATAGTCAATATATTCTACTGTATGTCCTTATAAATGAGATGTGGTCATTAATGAAATCGTAACCTAATCAGAAGCCAATGGGGTAGATATAAGGAGACACTTTTCTGGAATTTCTGGAAGGGGGGTGGAATCTCTGAAATAACAGAGCGATTGGAAAAGACACTCAATTCAGGACGTAAAGTCTACAAATGTAAAGCTGGGATTGCTGCAGTCTTCAGCTACCAGGATAAAACTAGCCTGAGATGGAGCTAATAGCTAGAGGAAGAAGATCCAGGAACTAGGTCCAGGGGTATTATTTGAACTTAGAAAAAAAAGTCTTGGGGGCTAGGCGGTGGTGCACCAGACAAAGTACACATAGTATGAAGCCCAAGGATCTGAGCAAGGATCCCAGTTCAAGCCCCTGGCTCCTTACTTGCAGATGTGTCGCTTCACAAGTGGTGAAGCAGGTCAGCAGGTATCTTTTTCTCCCTTTATCATCCCTCCCTCTCCATTTCTCTCTGTCTTATCCAATAGAAAACAATGGCCTCCAGGAACTGTGGATTCATAGTGCTGACACCTAGCCCCAGTGATAACCTTAGAAGCAAGGGGAAAAAAAAGTCACAGACCTACCAGCATTCTTTTCAATAGCTCTTATTATTATTACTAATATTATATTTATTTTTGGATGGAGACAGAGATAACCAGGTTATCAGTGGGATTTAGTGATTGCATAACACCACAACTATTCCTAATGACCTTTTTATTTACTTTGAATCAGAGGGTAAGAGATAGGGAAAAAGAGAAGGAAAGAGTGGGAGAGAGAGACAGAATGAGGGACACTGGCTTCACTGCTATATTACTCATGAACCTTCTTCCCTGCAGGTGAAAACCAGGGTTTTGTTGGAGACTGAGCCTGTGACCATGAAGCCTTAGGCACAAGAGGTGGGGGAAATAAAGAGTCTATTGAATCTTTATGGTTTGAGAATCAGATGCAAGACGGGCTGTGTCTCATTTTCTTCTCCTATAATAACATTTTTATTAATAGTTAATAATGGATTGCAAAATTATAAGATGGACCAGAGAGAAATAATAATGGTTATGTATAAGATGGACCAGAGAGAAAGAATAATGGTTATGCAAAAGACTTTCATGCATAAGGCTCTTGAGATCTCAGGTTCAACCCCCAGCATCACTGTAAGCTAGAGCTAAGCTGTGCTCTGGTCTCTCCCTCTTTATCTTTCTCTTCATCTCTCTCTTTTTAAATGTATTTATTTATAAAAATAAACACTGACAAGACCATAGAATAAGAGGGGTACAATTCCCACCACTAGTACTCCATATCCCATTCCCTTCATTGATAGCTTTCCTATTCTTTTTTTTTTTTTTTTTTTTTTGGTAATTTTTATTTATTTATCTTCCCTTTTGTTGCCCTTGTTGTCTTTTTGTTGTTGTTGTAGTTGATGTCGTCGTTGTTGGATAGGACAGAGAGAAATGGAGAGAGGAGGGGAAGACAGAGAGGAGGAGAGAAAGGCAGACACCTGCAGATCTGCTTCACCGCCTATGAAGTGACACCCCTGCAGGTGGGGAGCCAAGGGCTCTAACCGGGATCCTCATGCCGGTCCTTGACCTGCGCTTAACCCGCTGCGCTACCGCCCAGCTCCCAGCTTTCCTATTCTTAACCCTCTGGGAATATGGACCCGTGGTCATTATGGGGTGCAGAAGGCTGAAGGTCTGGCTTCTGTAATTGCTTCCCCGCTGAACATGGGTGTTGCCAGGTCGATCCATACTCCCAGCCTGTCTCTCTCTTTCCCTAGTGGGGCAGGGCTCTGAGGAAGCAGCATTCCAGGACACATTGGTGGGATTGTCTGTCTAGGGAAGTCCGGTTGGCATCATGGTAGCATCTGGAACCTGGTGGCTGAAAAAGAGTAAACATATAAAGCCATGCAAATTGTTGATTAATCATGAACCTAAAGGTTGGAGTATTGCAGATGAAGATTTGGGGTCTCCATTTTGGAAATAGCTGGTAGGTCTATTTTAGGTATATTCCAAAGGGCCCATGACTTTACTAGTTTTTGCCTGAGCCTGACATCTGATATACAGGTGGACCCAAGTTATTGTCTGGGGAGATGATGTATGGGTGGAAAAAGGGCTAGAAAGCTGGATCAAGGAAGAGAGTAGCTCCCAAATTTGGGAAAAGTATATTAATGTTGGCTACAAACCCCCATCGATTTGATCTGGGGCCCATATGCAGCATAAGAGCCTATGTAACCTCTACATCCCTGTAGGTCCAAACTTGCATTCTGTGGTCATCAGTAGGAACATTCTGAGTTCAGGACTAATTTCAGGACCCATCTTCCTCAGGTGGTAGAGTATGTTATCCAGCCCCCCTTCAGAGGATGGAACATTCTCTACCATTTTTTTAATAAAGATTTTCTTTTTTAAATTTTATTGTATTTATTTATTTTCCCTTTTAATGCCCTTGTTGTTTTTTATTGTTGTTGTAGTTATTGTTATTGATGTCCTCATTGTTGGATAGGACAGACAGAAATTGAGAGAGGAGGGGAAGACAGAGAGGGGGAAAGAAAGATAGACACCTGCAGACCTGCTTCACTGCCTGTGAAGTGACTCCCCCCTGCAGGTGGGGAGCCGGGGGCTTGAACTGGGATCCTTATGTCAGTCTTTGTGCTTGCGCCGCTTGCGCTTAAGCCGCTGCCTTACTGCCCAACTCCCCTCTACCATTTTTGATCCACATTGAGGGCAAGGTCCTATGGGGGCCCCCAAAGGGGCCTATTGTGTTGTTGCTGATGGAGATGACCAGTGATAATGGAGAGAGGGATCAATTGGAGGTCTAGGCTCATCGTGTTTCTGTGGGAATCCCAGGACTCCCTGACTAGGGGTCCCCTCTCTCTCTTTTTAAAATTAATGATGTAATATTTATTTTAAAAATTGTAAGATAGTGGCCAGGCAGTGGTGCACCTTGTTAAGTGCTCACATTACAGTGCACAAGGACCCAGGTTCAAGCCCCTGGTTTTCACTTGCATGGGGGAAGCTTCACAAGTGGTGATGCAAGTGCCTCTCTATCTCCTTCCCCTCTCTCAATTTCTCTCTGTTTCTATCCAATAATAAATAAATTAATTAATTAATAAAATATTTTTTTAAATTGTAGGATACGGGGACTAGCTTAAGGATCCCAGTTCGAGTCCCTGACTCCCCACCTGCAGGGGCCGTTGCTTCACAAGCAGTGGTCTGCAGGTGTCTTTCTCTCTCCCTCTCTGTCTTCCTCTCCTCTCTTGATTTCTCTTTGTACAACAATGATAAACAACGAGGGCAACAAAATGGGAAAAATGGCCTCCAGGAGCAGTGGATTTGTAGTGCAGGCACCAAGCCCCAGCCATAACCCTGGAGGCAAAAAGAAAAGAAGAGAAATAAATAAATAAATAATATATATATATATATAAAATTACAGGGGAGTCAGGTGGTATCACAGTGGGTTAAGCGCAGGTGGCACAAAGCACAAGGACCGGCGTAAGGATCCCGGTTCAAGCCCCCAGCTCCCCACCTGCAGGGGAGTCACTTCAGAAGTGGTGAAGCAGGTCTGCAGGTGTCTATCTTTCTCTCCCTCTCTCTGTCTTCCCCTCCTCTCTCCATTTCTCTGTCTTATCCAACAATAACACTAATAACAACAATAATAAAACAACAAGGGCAACAAAAAGGAATAAATAAATAAATATTAAAAAAAGAGTAAGTGTTCACTAATGTGGTAAAGTTATGATATTAAATATAAATTGAATCATACAAAATAAGCTTATATGCCTTGGAAATATAACTTTAAACTCACTACATCTGGATATCTTTGACAGGTGCAAGGTGAGATGATGTGATGTATACTCTGTAGGTTCTTAGTTTTTTCTTCTCTTTCATCTCTTTCATAGCCACATCTGCATTTTGCTCTCACATTTGCATTTTCTTGAGTAGATAAATGGCTTTTTACAGAAAGATTTATTTGTGTTATAAAAGAGGGTTTATGCAGTAACAGGTATTGAACCTAGTGGCCTAAGCATTCAGGTCATTCACTCTGCACCCTGAACCACCTACCTGGCCATAGCAGACAAATGACTGGAGGCAACTGGAAAGGAATTTTTAAAGTGGTGGGGGTGGGTAGCATAAAGGTTATGCAAAAAGACTCTCATGCCTGAAGCATCAAAGTCCCAGGTTCAATCCCCGCCTCCTCCCTAGCCCTGATCCAACTTTCCAACCCTTTCCTCTTCTCTGACAGTGTTTTATCAGACAATATTTTTATCCAACTTCATGTTGTCTATCAAACTTAAGCAAAAATTACCATAGTCATGGTCCCATAGAAACATACTTAAGGGTGGAGTAGATAGCATAGTGGTCTCCAAAGTCCCAGGTTCAATCCCCCATACCACCATAAGCCAGAGCTGAACAGTGCTCTGGTAAAATAAATTAATTAATCAAATTTAAAAAAATTAAAAAGAAACATGCATAAAATGGACTTCCTAGCTTCCTTCCAATCTAAGATCCTTAATCTCATTTGCTTTGTTCCTACTTTTTGGTTCCTATTCATTAACCATTTTGTCTTTCTTTATATCCTACCACCTTCCAGACACCAAGTTGCAGAAGCAATCGTGATTCCATTCTGACTTCTGTGGACAGAAGACCTGACCAATATGCCCTGGAATCTCACCTCTCCAGAGCTATACCCCACTAAAGAAAGATAGAAACAGGCTGGGGGTTATGGATTGACCTTCCAGTGCTTATATCCAGCAGAAAAACAATTACAGAAGCCAGAACTCCTATCAGAACTCCTATCTGCACCCTAAAAACCATTTTGATCCATACTCCCAGTGGGGGAGAAGTAATAGGAGGAAGAGGATAAGAGGGCTCTGAATTCCAGTTCCATTGGGACCCAGAGAGAGGGGAAGAAAAAGGAAGGGACATTTGGATGTAGTAATAAGGTTATGTGTGCCTTAGAGAGGAGAGAGAGGACTGAACCTGGGAGAAAAAGGGGGAAATTATATACAAATGTAGACAGATAGTTGTAGAGATGATAGTTAACTCATGTCTGCAAACTTAGGAGAACTGCTGTGTCTTGCAATGGAGGAATTAGGTATTCAGAATGCTGGTGGTGGCAACAGTATGGAATTATACCCCTGCTTATATGTAACTTTGTAAATAAATATTAAATCACTAATCCCTAGCACTGCAAAAACGGTATCATCTGTTTTCCATCTACACCATGCCTTGGCCTCGCGTGAGCTTAATGTGCAGCTTGGCGGTACGAGAATCCGGCATGAAGCCCAGCCAGTCTATCTTGGCGTTACTCTCGATCGCACCCTGTCATTTCACAAACATCTCATAAAAACTGCAGCAAAGGTGGGCGCGAGGAATAACATCATTGCAAGACTGGCCAGCTCCTCATGGGGCGCGAGCGCTTCCACACTACGATCATCATCCCTGGCATTTTGCTATTCCACTGCAGAATACTGTGCCCCAGTATGGTTCCGTAGTCCCCATGTCCACTTGGTTGATTCCAAACTATATTCCTCCATGAGGATAACTTCTGGAACCATCCGTTCCACCCCGGTTCCATGGCTGCCAGTTCTTAGCAACATCGCCCCGCCAGATATTCGTCGGGATGAGGCATCATCTAAGTTCATTTCCCACATCTACACTCGACTGGACCTGCCAATATACGCAGATATCTTCGCCCACCCTGTCCAACGCTTGACGTCTCGTCACCCAATCTGGTCCCCTATGCCTACACTGAACTTCTCTGTTCCAGTCTCTTGGAAACAGAGTTGGCAGTCAGCTGAGATAAAGAACAAACACCTCATCACAGACCCCTGCAAGCGTCAACCTGGCTTTGACCTAGCACGTTATGATTGGGCCCTCCTCAATCGCTATCGAACAGGCCATGGCCGGTGCGCCGCTATGTTCCATCGCTGGGGAGCCAGAGACGACCCGAACTGCCCCTGCGGCTACAGACAGACTATGACCCACATAGTCAACGACTGCCACCTCTCCAGATTCAAAGGAGGTCTCGAAACTTTACATCAGGCTCAACCTGACGCTGTTGACTGGCTACGGAAGAAGGGCAAACGCTAGAAGAAGAAGAAGAAGAAGAAGAAGAAGAAGAAGAAGAAGAAGAAGAAGAAGAAGAAGAAGAAGAAGAAGAAGAAGAAGAAGAAGAAGAAGAAGAAGAAGAAATCACTAATAATATTTTTAAAAAGAAAATTTATTGGCATATAGTAAATATTGGATTAGGAAATTAAATGTAGCATACAAACATCATGTCAGCTCTATGAAAAGGGTCATTTTTGCAGTATGGGTGGTGATGCAGTGACTAACACTCGGGACTTACAAGCATGACACCCCAAGTTCAAGTACTGACATCACATATGCCTGAATGATGTCCTAGTTTTCTTTCATAAATGAGTAAATCTTGATAGATAGATAGATAGATAGATAGATAGATAGATAGATAGATAGATAGAAATGCCAGAAGAAAAGGGTCTTTCTGACAGAAAGGGAGAGATTCTAGTCTTTGGGGGTCAGAGGCTCCCAGATCAGTTAATGAGCTAGGTATAGGTACAGGCAGCATATACTTGAGGCATATTTGTAATTTGTAAAACTGCCCCAGAACATGTTATATTCTTTTGGCCAGCTCTCACTCATATGGGCACATCTAAGTTACAGAAGACTGGGAGATGAATTAATTTTTCTCAATGGACCATGTGTGCATGTTAAAGCTCTGTCACTATAGAAAGACATTTTCGAAAGACTGGCAGTCTGTGCCAAGTTCCATACAGTATAAAACTGGGAAATAAAAAGCCTCCAGAAGCAGTGGATTCATCTTGGAGGTACCGAACCCAAGCAATAACCCTGGTAGCAAGGAAAAACATAAACAAAAACAAGAACAAATAAGAAAAAAAAGGTTGGTCTTCTGAGAAAGGCATAGTACTTGAGGTATTTTATGCTCCCAGAAAGACAAAGGTAACAATTTCTGTGGTAATTTTTTCTTCCTATTTTTTTTCTTCTTCCTTTCTTTCCTTCTTGGGTAGAAACAGAAAAATTGAGAGGAAATGGGGAGATAGAAATAGAGAGTCCTGTAGCACTATTTCACTGATCATAAAGCTTCCACCAGCAGGAGGAGATGAGGGGGCTTGAACTTGGGTCTTTGTGTATTTAAAAAAATTTTGTATATATATATATATATATATATATATTTATTTATTTTCCCTTTTGTTGCCCTTGTAGTTACTATTGTTGTCGTCATTGTTAGATAGGACAGAGAGAAATGGAGAGAGAAGGGGAAGACAGAGAGGGGGAGAGAAAGATAGACACCTTTAGACCTGCTTCACTGCCTGTGAAGCGACTCCCCTGCAGGTGGGGAGCTGGGGGCTTGAACTGGGATCCTTATGCCGGTCTTTGTGCGACGTGAGCTTAACCTGCTGCGCTATCGCCCAACTCCTGGGTCTTTGTGTATTGTAAAGTGTGTGTTCACCAGGTATGCTATATCCCTGGCCTCCAAACCTTTGTTTGCTAGTCATCACCAATCAACTCAACAAATTTTGCTGAGGGCTTAGCATGGACTAAGACTGTTCCAGACACAAGGGGAAAAAGAGGGAATTAAATAGATAAGAACTTATCTTCAAAACATTCATCTGAACGCCTTGTGTTCTTCTTCTTCACATAACTACACTTGTTTAACTTCCTGTTTCTATTTATTTCCTTAAGACTTACTATTTTCATAAGCAAAAGAAAGAATTTAGGGAGGCCAGGTGGTAGCGCAGCGAGTTAAGCGCACATGGCGCAAAGCTCACCAACCAGCGTAAATTCCCAGTTCGAGCCCCTGGCTCCCCACCTGCAGGGGGGGTCGCTTCACAGGCGGTGAAGCAGGTATGAAGGTGTCTATCCTTCTCTCCCCCTCTCTGTCTTCCCCTCCTCTCTCCATTTCTCTCTGTCCGATCCAGCAACAATGACAGCAATAACAACAACAATAACAATAATGATAACAAGTTCAACAAAAGGGAAAAAATAGCCTCCAAGAGCAATGGATTCATAGTGCTGGCACCGAGCCCCAATGATAACCTTAGAAGCAAAAAGAAAAAAAAAAAAAAATTAGTACCACTAGGCTCTGGCACATGGATTAAATATGGGACCTCTAGGGCCTCAAGCATGAGTTTAATACACTACCACTACACACTCTGTCTCCAGGTTCTTGTTTCTATTTCTGAATTCAATTCTTCCTAGGAGAAAGTAGAGGTTACTATAAAACTCTGAAGAAGGTGGGACAGGTGGTAGCACCAGGTTAAGAGCACATAGTACAAAACGCAAGAACCACTGGAAGGATCCTGGTTTGAGCGCCTGGCTCTCCACCTGCAGGGGCGTCGTTTTGCAGGCGGTGAAGCAGGTCCGCAGGTCTTTCTCTCCCCCACCCTCTTTCCCTCTCTTAATTTTTCTCTATCCTGTCCAACAACAACAGCAGTAACAACAGTGGAAAAAAAGATGGCTTCCAGGAGCAGTAGATTCATAGTGCAGGTACTGAGCCCCAGTGAGCCCCTGGAAGAAAAACAAAAACAAAAGCAAAAAAAAAAACAAAGAACAACAACAAAAAAAACCCTCTGAAGAAGGGCTAGCAAGATAGCTCACTTGGATAATGTGTTTGCTTTGCCATGAGCCTGGCCGCCACTACCCTGAAGGAAGTTTCAATGTCTTTCTTTCTAAAAAAAAAAGCTGGCTTGTAGCCATGAAACTCCAGTTATGAGGAAAACAAAACAAAGAAAGAAAATACTGAAAAAATTGGTTTATTTTGAAACAGTTCAACTATTAGTCTCTCAGGCCTAGTATCAGCAGAGGGCACCATTGAGCATTAGTGCAGTGAAAGAAACTTCAGGATCTGAATAAGAGCTCTGACAAGTCAGAAGGAGCTCCTCAGATGTTAAGAGTTATTTCTTTTCTTTTCCTTTTTTTTTTTGCCTCCAGGGTGATTGCTGGGGCTCAGTGCCTGCACCATGAATCCATTTCTCCTGTAGGCCATTTCCACCCCCCCATTTGTTGCCCTTGTTGTCGTTTGTTAAGTTATTTATTTATTTTCTTAAATATTTATTTTACCTTTTGTTGCCCTTGTTTTTTTATTGTTGTAGTATTTATTATTGTTGTTGTTATTGATGTCGTTGTTGTTGGACAGGACAGAGAGAAATGGAGAGAGGAGGGGAAGACAGAGAAGGGGAGAGAAAGCTAGACACCTGCAGACCTGCTTCACTGCCTGTGAAGCGACTCCCTGTAGGTGGGGAGGGGGGGGGCTCAAACTGGGATCTTTATGGTCCTTGTGCACTTAATCCGCTGCGCTACCGCCGGACTCCCTAAGAGTTATTTCTAAGACTCTAAATTGAGACCTGGGAGTTGGGAGTTGTCACAACAGTAGTGATGATTAGCCTCTTTACAAAGCATGGAGAAAAGTAAATGTTAACATCCTCTGAGAAAAAATGAAGTGGAAAACCAAACCGTGCAAATAATGTTAATCTGAAGGGGATAAACAGACGGAAAACAGGTACACGGAAATGAGACAAGAAGATGAGTAAGCAAGTTTGGAAGGTGTTTTTGTCAAAACTAACTCCAGAGGAAGGGCAAACATTAGGACTGGTTGTTCCAGTGATTTGGTGATGTAATCAGAAGCCTTCTCTTTCTTCATCAAGCATTATAGGATGGCTGCTTGTAGCAATCAACACTATATACTAACCCCATGTGAAAAAGAATGTTTTTTGTTTGTTAGTCTTTTAACAGAGCACTGCTCAGCTTTGGCTTATAGTGGTGCTGTGGATAGAACCTGGGACCTTTGGTATCTTAGGTATGAAAACCTTTTTTTTTTTAAATTTAATTATGAACAAGTCCATTGGATAAGAGGGGTACAATTCCACACAATTCCCACAACTGAAAGCTTCCTTATTCTTTATCCCTCTGGAAGTATGGACTCAAGGCCATTATGGGGTGCAGAAGGTGGAAGGTCTGGCTTCTGTAATTGCTTCTCCACTGGACATGGGTGTTAGCATACCCCCAGGCTGTTTCTGTTTTTCCCTAGTGGGGTAGGGCTCTGGAGAGGTGGGGTTCCAGGACACATTGGTGAGGTTGTCTGTCCAGGGAAATCACCTTGGCGTCATGGTTGCATCTACAACTTGGTGGCTGAAAGGTGGTAAGATATAAAGCAGAACAAATTGTTTAATAACCAGGAACCTAAAGGCAAGAATATAGCAGATGAGATTTGGGTTCTCCATTTTGGGAAAAAGTTAGGAAGTCAATTTTAGGTATATTCCCAGGGGCCCATGATTTTACTAATTCTTGCTTGAGCCCAACAGCTAGCAAGGCCTGAAAATATTTTTTTATTATTTATTTATTGGGGGATTAATGTCAACAGTAAATACAATAGTTTGTACATGTATAACATTTCTCAGTTTTCCACATAACAATACAACCCCCACTAGGTCCACTGTCATCCTTTTCCAGGACCTGTCATCCTTTTAAGGCCTGAAAATCTTTCTGCAGAGCTACTGTGCTATCTCTCTAGTCCAAGAAGGGACTCCTATAGCTCATTCTCAAACAAAGAACTTTTTCAGATGCTTTCAGCAAACCTCTTAGTACTTGCCAGAGCTAGGTCACATGGAATTACTTTTAGACCAGAGATTCTCAACAATATGCATTTGTCATGTCCCCCACCTCCCCAGGAGACATTTGGGCATTCCAGTTGACACAGCCTGGGAAAGGTAGTATGCTACTGGCATCTAGTGGGTAGAGGTCAGAATATTATTCAATATCATACAATGCAAAGGACAATTCCAAACAACATAGAATTATCTTTGCTGGGATTATGTCTCAGTGCTGGGATTGAAACATCCATTTTATGCTAATAGGCCCATTATACTGAAGCTTCAA
Organism: Erinaceus europaeus; assembly: GCF_950295315.1. NCBI lineage: Eukaryota > Metazoa > Chordata > Mammalia > Eulipotyphla > Erinaceidae > Erinaceus > Erinaceus europaeus. The sequence goes on from NC_080173.1 coordinate 67,387,185, forward strand.
GGCTAGTTGTGAGAGGAAAATATTCCAGAAAGCATGGTAATCAGTGGGTAGAGAAGAAGAAGATGTGGGTGGGGAATGTCCTGCTCAGAGGTCAAAGGAGGAGGGCTAGGAAAATGGCTCAACAGGTAGAATTTTGGACTTTCATGGTTGAGTTTCTCAGTTAAATCCCTGCACTAGGCTAGACTGACTCTCTCTCTCTCTGTCTCTCTCTCTCTCCCTCCCTCTCTGTCTCTTTCTTTTTCTCTGCCTCATATTAAACTCTCTATTTCTCCTATGTAATGGATGAAATAAAACTTTTTTCCCTTTCTTTTTTCCTTAAATTTACTTATTTACTGTTAAACAGAGACAGAGAGAAATTGAGAGGGAAGAGGGAAATAAAGAGGAAAATAGACAGACAGACAGACACTGCACTCCTCCTATACCACACATGAAGTTTTCTCCCCTGAGGGTGGGGATCAGGGATTTGAACCTGGGTCCCTGTGTGCTATAATGTGTGTGCTTAATCAGTGTGCCACTGCTTTGCCCCACAATAAATCTTTTTAAAAAGTCAAAGGAGGTGTGGCATGGTGGTGGTGCGCCAGGTTAAGTGCACCACCAAGCACAAGGACCCACACAAGGTTCTCTGTTTGAGCTCCCTTCTTCCTACCTGCAGGGGTGTCACTTCATAAGTGGTGAAGCAGGTCTGCAAGTGTCTACCTTTCTCTCTCCATCTCGATCTTCCTCTCTTCTCTCAATTTCTCTATCCTATCAAAAAAAAAAAAAAAAAGATGGCCACAGGAGCAGTGGATTTGTAGTGCAGGCATGAGCCCCAGCGATAATCCTGGAGGCAAAAAAATAATAATACTAATAGTCAAAGGAGGAGAAATTTTTTTTGCCCTTGTTTTATCGTTGTAGTTATTATTGATGTTGTTGTTGTTGGATAAGAAAGAGAGAAATGGAGAGAGGAGGGGAAGACAGAGAGGGAGAGAGAAAAATAGACACCTGCAGACTAGCTTCACTGCTTGTGAAGCAACTCCCCTGCAGGTGGGGAGCCGGGGGCTTGAACCACCATCCTTAGGCCGATCGATCCTTGAGTGGGGGAGAAACTTTAAAACCAACATGGTCAGGAGTGTCAAATGCCATGTACATTTATGATGAAAATTAATCATTGTGTTAGAGGCAAATTAGATCTGTAAAAGTCCTGGACTAACAGTCAAACGGAAGTTACCTGCAAGACCTTGGTCTTTGCAGAAATTCCAGGGCCATTACCCTGCTCCCCACAAGCACAGAAGGGGAAAGTGCAGGAGGGGCCTTAGAGGGGAACTGAAACACCTGTGTATGTGTGTGTCTGAGGGGGCGATAATAGCAAAAGGAAATATGCCACAATCTACAGTGACCCTTAATTGTCTATATGGGAGTTATTTCTCTTTTTTCTTGCTTTTAAATATTTATTTATTTATTTTTATTTATTTATTTATATTATTGTGTAGAGATAGCCAGAAATCAAGAGGGAAGGGGGAGGGAGACAAGGAGAGAAACAGTCACATCTGCAGCACTGTTTCACCACTCACAAAACTATCCCCATGCAGGTGGGGACTGGGGGGTTGAACCCAAGTGCTCGTGCATTGTAATATGTGCTTGACCGAGTGTGCCACCACCTGGCTCCTCTTTTTTCTAAATAAAGTTAGTTTTGCCTGATTCCTAGCTACCCCCCACCCCCTGCAAATCTTAATGGAAACTTATTATGGCAAACCAGGCTCTGTGGGAGACACTCTGGTCTCTCTCAGGAGGCCATAGCACATAAAACTGGGTTTGTTCAGGAGTCAGGCGATAGCACAGCGGGTTAAGCGCATGTGGCACAAAGCACAAGGACTGGCATAAGAAACCCGGTTCGAGCCCCTGGCTCCCTACCTTCACAAGCGGTGAAGCAGGTCTGCAGGTGTCTATCTTTCTCTCCCCCTCTCTGTCTTCCCCTCCTCTTTCGATTCCTCTCTGCCCTATCCAACAATAACTACAACAATAAAAACAGCAAGGGCAACAAAAGGGAATAAATTTTTTTTTTAGTTGGATTTATCCTTACATGGGTGACTTGTTCCCTCTGCTCAAGAAGTTCCACTAGGGTGGTAAAGACCAAAGTTAGACTGAAATGTGTTGAAGAGTGTGAGGTTGCATGGACAAGTGATTCAAGAAGCGTGTCTGTGGGTGGAAGGAGAGAGAGGAGGGAATAACATGTTTCAAATTTTGAAGAGGCCAGGGACATAGCTCAGTGGTATAGCACACAACTCACATTTGTGATGCCCTAGGTTCAATCCTAATACAAATTTATATATATATATCAAGATTATGTTTTAAATTCTAACAGGAAAGATCCAAAGAGAATGAAAGTTTAACTAGAAAGAGAAAAAAATGAGGAGAGTTTCTGAGAACAGAATGTTATTTAGAGCAGGGCTTCTCAAACTTTAGTGCACATATGGAGTCCCATGGGAATCTTGACATCACCATGGGATTCTAATTCAGCATATTCTGGGGCTGGACCCATCAGCAGCACAGAGCACAAGTCTAAACTAGTCCCAGGTGATACCAGTGTTTCTCAACCATAAGCCCTGCTTTGAGTAAAAGAAGAATTCCCTGGAAACAGTGAAATCATGCAGGCATGAGGTCTTGGAGAAAAAAAATGAATTTCATCAAATTTATCAGGGTGCAATTTATAAAGAGAAGCTCTAATTTTGAATCCTACCCCCATCAAATTCTATTGTTAAACATTGGACAAGTGAGTTGCACTTAACCTGGTCTGGTGCATCACTGTGTGATCCCCAGTCAATTATTTTTAAAAACTGAAGTGACAATGCATTCAATTATCCTATCAGTTACAGAAGTACAGTATTGGGGACTTGGGCGGTAGAGCACCAGGTTAAGAGCATGTGGCACAAAGTGCAAGGAAAGTCTTAAGGATCCCAGTTTGAGCCCCCGGCTCCCCACCTTCAGGGGAGTCGCTTCACAAGTGGTAAAGCAGGTCTGCAGGTGTCTTTCTCTGCCTCTCTGTGTCTCCTCCTCCTCTCTTGATTTCTCTCCTATCCAACAACAATGACAACAACAACAATAACAACAATAAACAACAAGGGCAACAAAAGGGGAAAAAAAGCCTCCAGGAGCAGTGGATTCATAGTGCAGGCCCCAGCAATAACCCTGGAGGCAAAAACAAACCAACAAAAAAATAACACTACTGAAAAAAAAAAAAAAAAATATATATATATATATATATATATATATATGGTGTTAAGTTCACCACTGAAAGTCCAGTTCTAACCTTTACTATATATTTGTTCTATTTATTTTTTAAATTTATTTTATTTATTTATTTCCTTTTGTTGCCCTTGTTGTTATAGCCTTGTTGGGGTTATTATTGTTGTTGATGTCATTTGTTGTTGGATAGGACAGAGAGAAATGGAGAGAGGAGGAGAAGACAGAGAGGGAGAGAGAAAGATAGACACCTGCAGACTTGCTTCACTGCCTGTGAAGCGACTCCCTAAAGGTGGGGATCCAGGGGGCTTGAACCGGGATCCTTACACCGGTCCTTGTACTTTGCACCACATGTGCTTAGCCTGCTGCACTACTGCCCGACTCCCTATTTATTTATTGTCCTATTTATTCACTTCCCTCTCCAATTTTCTTCAGGTAACTAATAATTATTATTATAGTTCAATAGATTATTTTTGTTATATTTACTTTGCCTGTTTTGTCTACATACCACCCATGAATGTAACCATATATTGTTTGAATTTATTTGTATGATTTATTTCATTAAGTCCGGTACCTTCTAGGTCCACCAAACTTTTGCAAATGATAGAGTCAGTCAGTTTTCGTGTGTGTGTGTGTGTGTGTGTGTGTGTGTGTGTGTGTGTGATTCTGAGGCCTCATATGTGAATGGTTCTGTTGCTTCCAGGTCAGTTTTATTCCTACTTTCCCCCAGTTTGAGAGAGAGAGAGAGATTGAGAGGAAGAAGGAGGAGGAGGAGGAGGGAGGATGACGATGAGAATGGAGGGGAGGGGAGGAGAAGGAGGAGGATGAGATTGGAGGGAAGGGGAGGAGGATAGGAGGGAAGGGAAGGGAAGGGAAGGGGAAGGGGAAGGGGAAGGGGAAGGGGAAGGGGAAGGGGAAGGGGAAGGGGAAGGGGAAGGGAAGGGAATCAGAGCTTCCCCTGGGGTTTTAGTACACTCATGAGGTGCCTGAGTTTGAGCTAAGCAAATGTCTTTCAGGACCCAAGTTTCATCTTATTAATGGATGAATAGTATTCCATGGTGTATATACCATATCTTCTTTATCCATTCTCCAACTGATGGACATATAGGTTGTTTTCAGTTTCTGGTGTAAATAATTCTGTATTAAATATCAGAGTGTAAAAATTTCTTTGAATCATGTAGATTTTAGTTATCGTTTTTCTTTCCTTTTTTAAAAACCTTTTAAAAATTATTATTATTATCTTTATTTATTGTATAGAGACAGCCAGAAATCAAGAGGGAAGGGGGAGATAGAGAAGGAGAGAGACAGAGACACCTGCAGACCTCCATCACCACTTGCAAAGCTTTCCTCCTGCAGGTGGGGACCAGGGGGCTCAAAGTCGGGTCTTTAAGCTTTGTAACCTGAGCACTCAACCAGGTGTGTTACCACCCGGCTCCAGTTACTTTTTTTCTTCTTTTTAAATATTTATTTATTTACTTTGGATAGAGACAGAGAGAAACTGATAGAGGAGGAGATAAAGAGGGAAAGGTAAAAACACAATACTACTTCAGTGCTCATAAAGTTCCCCCTGTAGGTGGGGGCCAGGGCTTTATTGCAGCTCCGTGTATACTTTCACATGAACACTCTATTAAGTGTGCCACTTCCTGGCTCCTTGAACTATGTGATATTTATATTTTTTAATTGAACATAAGATTGTTTTCCATTTTTATTTTCATTTCTTTATTGGGGGATTAATGTTTTACAGTCAACAGTAAATAGAATAGTTTGTACATGCATAACATTTCCCAGTTTTCCACATAACAATACAACCCCCACTAAGTCCTCTGCCATCATGTTCCAAGACCTGAACCCTCCCCCACACCCACCCCAGAGTCTTTCTTTTTTTTTTTTCTTTTCAATTTTTCTTCTTTAAATTTCTCTATTGGGGGAATTAATGTTTTATAGTCAACAGTAAATACAGTAGTTTATACATGCATGCCATTCCCCAGTTTTCTACATAGCAATACAACCCCCACTAGGTCTTCCTCTGCTTTCATGTCCCAGGACCTGAGTCTTCCATCACCCACCCACCCCAGAGTCTTTTACATTGGTAAAATAAACCAACTCCAGTCCAAGTTCTGCATATTGTTTTCTCTTCTGATCTTGTTTTTCAACTTCTGCATATGAGATCATCCCACATTCATCTGTTTCTGACTTATCTCACTTAACATGATTCCTTCAAGCTCCATCAAAGATGTGGTGAAAATGGTGGAATCACCATTTTTAATAGCTGAGTAGTATTCTTTTTTTTTTGAGTTATTTATTTATTTTTTTAATTAAAGAAAGGATTAATTAACAAAACCATAGGGTAGGAGGGGTACAACTCCACACAATTCCCACCGCCCAATCTCCATATCCCACCCCCTCCCCCGATAGCTTTCCCATTCTCTGTCCCTCTGGGAGCATGGACCCAGGGTCATTGTGGGTTGCAGAAGGTAGAAGGTCTGGCTTCTGTAATTGCTTCCTCGCTGAACATGGGCGTTGACTGGTCGGTCCATACTCCCAGTCTGCCTCTCTCTTTCCCTAGTAGGATGGGTCTGTGGGGAAGCTGAGCTCCAGGACACATTGGTGGTGTCTTCAATCCAGGGAAGTCTGGCCAGCATCCTGATGACACCTGGAACCTGGTGACTGAAAAGAGAGTTAACATACAAAGCCAAACAAATTGTTGAGCAATCATGGACCCAAAGCTTGGAAAAGTGGAGAGGAAGTATTAGGGAGGTACTCACTGCAAACTCTAGTATACTTCTGCTTTCTTACTTTGGTGCCATACTCCAAACTCAGTCAATTTCTGCTTTGCGTTTCTATTTCTTTTTTTTTTTTTTTTACATGCATAACATTCCCCAGATTCCCATTTAGCAATACAACCCCCACTATTTCATTCATCATTTTTCATGGACCTGTATTCTCCCCACCCACCCACCCACCCCAGAGTCTTTTACTTTGGTGTAATACTCCAATTCCATTTCAGGTTCGACTTGTGTTTTCTTTTCTAATCTTGTTTTTCAACTTCGGCCTGAGAGTGAGATCATCCCATATTCATCCTTCTGTTTCTGACTTATTTCACTCAACATGATTTTTTCAAGGTCCATCCAAGATCGGCTGAAAACGGTGAAGTCACCATTTTTTACAGCTTAATTAATTAAGATCATCCCGTATTTCATTAATATTATTATATTATTATTAATATCAATAATATTAATAATATTATTAATATTATTGATATTATTAATAATAATTATTAATTAGAGAGAGATAAACTGACTGGCCTGTACTCACTCTCCTGTGGTCTAAGACATTGAAATGTCTCCTTGGTGTTTCATGTCTTCACTTATAATTCAAGGATGCAAATAGGGTGACTTTGAGAATTAAATTAAATAATGTATATAAGATACTTAGCACAGATTTCACCAATGTGTCCTGGAACCTTGCCCCTTCAGAGACTTACTCCCCTAGGAAAAGACAGAAACAAGCTAGGGTCGATCTGCCAATGCCCAGGTCTAGTGGAGAAGGAATTACAGAAGCCAGAGCTCCCACATTCTGTGCCCTAAAAAAGAATTTTGGTCCATACTCGAAGAAGGGGAGAAGTCTTAGGGGAAGATAGTTAGAGGGCTCTGAATCCCAATTCCATCAGGACCCAGAGAGAGAAGAGAAAAAGGAGGGACAGTCGGAAGTAGTAATAGGTGTGGGTAAGGAAGTGCAGACAGGGAGGCCGGGTGATGGTGCACCGGTTTAAGTACACATAGTAAGAAACGAAAGGACTAGCAAAAGGATTCCGGTTCTATATCGTGGCTCTCACATTCAGGGGATTTGCTTCACAAGTGGCGAAGCAGCTCTGCAGGTGTCTATCCTTTTCTCCCTCTCTCTGCCTCCTCTCTCGATGTCTCTCTGTCCTAGCCAACAAAATGGGGCGGGGGGGACAAAAGGCCTACCCCACTAGGCAAAGATAGAGACAGGCTGGGGGTATATATCAACCTGTCAATGCCCATGCCCAGTGGAGAAGCAATTACAGAAGCCAGACCTCCCACCTTCTGCACTCTATGATATCTTTGGTCCATACTCCCAGAGGGATAAAGAATAGGGAACCTTCCAATGGAGGGGAAAAACTGACTCAAACTGACTCATTTTGAATATTGATGTAATGTTATCCCTCATCAAAAGGTATGCAGCTGTCATACTAGTTGTGTGTACAAAGATATACATGATTGAGTAGAGAGAGCGCCTATTGAGAAACTGAGTCCTGGGGGTGGGGAGATAGCACAATGGTTATGCAAAAAGATTTTTATGCTTCAGGCGCCAAAGGTACCAGCTCCAATCCCTTGCACCATCACAAGCCAAGGCTGAGCAGTGCTGTGGGTCAAAAAGCAACAACAACAAAAGAGCCCTGAGCCTGAGAGACAGTATGGTGGTTATACAAAAAGACTTCCATGCATGAGGGTTCCAGTCCCAGGTAAAGCTGAGTAGTGATCTGGTGGAGACGAGACAGAGACAGAGACCCTAAGCCACTCCTGGGAGCGTATGGAGTTAAGGGAAAATAGAGTCTTCATGATCTCACTTGAAAAGGAGTTGAGGTGATTGTTAACTTAAATCTCTAAGTCTGTTTAGTCTATTTTCTGTTTCATGGATATGGTAGTAGAGACCTTTCTGGCACTTGGGGATTCAACTGAAACCCAGAAACAACTGATCCCAGCCTACATTTAAATTTTCTTTTGAGACTGGGTGGTGGCACAACCTGGTTGAGCACATGTACATACAATGCATAAGGACCCAAGTTCAAGTTCCCAGTCCCTACCTGCCAGGGGGAAGCTTCATAAGTGGTGAAACAGTATTGCATCTCTCTCTGTGTCTGTCTGTCTCTCTAATCCCTTTCAATTTCTCTCTGCGTCTACCCTTTGTTTTTTAAAACTTAAAAATAAATAACTAAAAGTTCTTTCTTTTTCCTCCTAAGTGAAGCTCTAACCACTCCCTAATTGCCTGTCCTTGTTTTAAATGACAATTTTCTGTCATCCATGCAGTTCCTTCTACCAGAAATGCTACTGACTTGCTAAACATGTGAGCACCTATGTGCCAAAAGATTGTTTTTCCTTCCTTCTTTGTGTTTGTCTTGTCTGAATGGCCAGTAAGCAGAGTCAAATATCATATCCAACCAAGTTCCAGACAATAGTATATTAGTGTCTTAATTTTAAAAATACTTTTATTTATTTTGGATAGAGAAATTGAGAGAGAAGGGGTGACAGATAGACAGATAGACATATAGGGACACTACTTCACTATTTATGAAGCTTCCCCCCTGCAGGTGGAGAGTGGGGACTTGAACTCAAGTCTTTGCCCACTGTTAATGTGTATACTTAACCAGGTGCACCACCACCCAGCCCATAGTGTCTTAATTTTATTGATGTTGATTACATTTTATTTCTTCAATAGAATATATAATTACAACTTTGTAATACATTCAATTTAAATATTAATTTTATTTATTTCATATGGGAGAGAGTTCCCCAGCATAGACAGAGAAAGGGAGAAGCAGCCAGAACACGATTCTGGTACATGCAGTGCCAGGGATCTAGTCAGGAATTGTAGGCATAGAAGGCCAGTATTACATCTGTTGGGCTATTTCCCAGCCCCTTTATGTATCTTTTCTAATGTGTCACTGAGGGGTGATTCAGGGTCTCACACTTCAATACTGTTGAAGCCCAATCAAAAAACTATTTTAGGGAGTCGGGTGGTGGTGCAGTGGGTTAAGTGCACATGGTGCAAAGCAAAAGGACTTGTGTAAGGATCCCGATTCGAGCCCCCAGCTCCCCACCTGCAGGGGAGTCGCTTCACAGGCGGAGGAGCAGGTCTGCAGGTGTCTTTTTCTCCCCTTCTCTGTCTTCCCCTCCTCTCTCCATTTCTCTCTGTCCTATCCAACAACAATGACATCAATAACCACAACAATGTTAAACAAAAAGGGCAACAAAAAGGAAAATAAATAAATAAATAAATAAATAAAATTAAAAAAAACTATTTTAGAGAAAAGAGAGGATCAGGGAGTATTGCACCTGGTTAAGCATACATATTACCAAGCGTAAGGACCTGAATTCGAGCTCCCAAACTTCACCTGCAGAGAGTCAGCATCATGAGCAGTAAAGGAGGTCTGCAAGTATCTATCTTTCTCTCCCTCTCTCTATATCCTCATTCTCTCTCAATTTCTCTCTGTCCTATCTAATAAAAATTAGGGGGGGGGGGAAGTCTGCCAGGAGCGGTCGATTCATAGTGCTGGCACTGAGCCCCAGAGATAAATCTGGTGGGAGGGAGATAACCCTGGTGGGAGGGAGGGAGGGAGAAAGAAAGAGAGAGAGAGAAGATACGCCAGCTCTACTTCACCATCCATGGAGCAATCCCCTAACCCCACCCCCCTACTGTCCATAATGCTTCCATATGACGCAGGACTCCCTTGGATCACTCACTGTAAGGATAGAGACCCACCATGCCATAAGAGCATTCAAGTGATTGTACCAGGAAGGAACAAAAACATCATAACCAAACCAGCACTAACTCACCAAACATGGCCTTCAGCATTAGTTGAGCCATCAGATGACTGTAGCCTGAAATATCACCTTGACTGTAACTCTATGAAAACATTCTGAGGGAGTTGGGCGGTAGTGCAGCAGGTTAAGCGCACGTGGCGCAAAGCACAAGGACTAGCAGAAGGATCCCGGTTTGAACCCCCAACTCTCCACCTGCAGGGGGTCGCTTCACAAGAGGTCTGTCTCTCCCCCTGTCTTCCTCTCCTCTCACCATTTCTCTCTGTCCTATCCAACAACAACAACATCAATAATGACTACAACAATAAAACAGCAAGGGCAACAAAAGGGAATAAATAAATTAAAAATAAATAAATAAATAAATAAAACATTCTGAGTCAGAATTGGCCAGATAAGCCTGAACTCTTGACATATAAAAATTGTGAGAGGGGAGTCGGGCGGTAGCGCAGCGGGTTAAGCGCAGGTGGCGCCAAACTCAAGGACTGGCAAAAGGATCCAGGTTTGAGCCCCCGGTTCCCCACCTGCAGGGGAGTCGCTTCACAGGCGGTGAAGCAGGTCTGCAGGTGTCTGTCTTTCTCTCCTCTTCTCTGTCTCCCCCTCCTCTCTCCATTTCTCTCTGTCCTATCCAACAACAATGACATCGATAATAACTACAACAATAAAACAACAAGGGCAACAAAAGGGGAATAAATAAATAAATAAATAAAATTTTTTTAAAAATTGTGAGAGATGGGGCTGGGTGGTGGCACACCTGGTTGAGCGCAATTGTTACAATGCGCAAGAACCCAGGTTCAAGCCCCCCCTCCCCACCTGCAGGTGAAAAGCTTTGTCAGTGGTGAAGCAGGGTTTCAGGTGTCTGTCTCCTTTCCTCTCTGTCTCCCCCTTCTCAATGACTGTTTCTATCCAATAAATAAATAAATATAATAAAAAAGAATTAAAATTGTAAGGGATAATATTTATTTTTTGCTTTTAAGTCACTAAATTTTGGGGTAATTCATTAAGTGAAAAATTGATTACTAGTATATTCTCCCACTAGCTTTGAGCTTCATATTTAAGTTTCATATTTGACATAGCTCATTCCTGAAATGGAGTGAGGAGTCATTACTGCCTGCTCAATTGTGTGCCTAGGGTTAGCAGAATTACTGGAGACAGTAAGGACAAGATTTAAGGGGTGACTAGGAAGCAAGTCACTATGTCGATTTAGCCTCAACACAGTCTTGAACTTGTCTTCTACCTAGAATAAAGATGGATGTTTCCTCTTTACTTTTCTTTCTTTTTTAAAATTATTATCCTTATTTATTTATTGAATAGAGACAGCCAGAAGTCAAGAGGGAAGACGGTGATAGAGAGCGAGAGAGACACCTGCAGCACTGTTTCACCACTTGCAAAGCTTTCCCCCTGCTGGTGGAAACCAATGGTAGGAACCCGGATCCTTGCGCATTAAAACATGTGTGCTTGGGGGCCGGGCGGTAGCGCAGTGGGTTAAGCGCACAAAGCACAAGGACTGGAGTAAAGATCCCGGTTGGAGCCCCCGGCTCCCCACCTTCAGGGGCGTCGCTTCAAAGGCAGTGAAGCAGGTCTGCAGGTGCCTATCTTTCTCTTCCCCCTCTCTGTCTTCCCGTCCTCTCTCCATTTCTCTCTATCCTATCCAACAACAACGACATCAAGAATAGCAACAATAATAATAACCACAACAATGGGGAGTCGGGTGGTAGCGCAGCAGGTTAGGCGCAGATGGCTCAAAGCGCAAGGACCAGCGTAAGGATTCCAATTCGAGCCCCTGGCTCCCCACCTGCAGGGGAGTCACTTCATAGGCGTGAAGCAGGTCTGCAGTTGTCTATTTTTCTCTCCCCTCTCTGTCTTCCCCTCCTCTCTCCATTTCTCTCTGTCCTATCTAAAACGACGACATTAATAACTACAACAACAAGCAACAAGGGCAACAAAAGGGAAAATAAATAAAAATTTAAAAAATTTTAAATAACCATAACAATGATAAAACAACAAGGGCAAAAAAAGGGGGGGGGGAATAGCTTCTAGGAGCAGTGGATTCATGTTGCAGGCACTGAGCCCCAGCAATAACCCTGGAGGCAAAAAAAAGAAGGGTGTGCTCAACCAGGTACACCACCACCCAGCCCCCCACTTTTGACTTTACTTAATGTAGCACAAGAAAATGTACACAGGGCCTTACATATACATGATACGCAGAAGAAACTCCTGGGTCCACTTTATTTCTTCCATTTTTTAGAGAGATACAAATAGAAGAGAGATACAAGGAGAGGAGAGGGAGAATCCACATAATTGCTGCACCATACACAGAACTTGCCATTTCTCCCCAGTGTTCCCCCCCCCTCCGCATGGCAAGGCATGGTTAGAAAGGGCAAGCTATCATCTGGATCCCTGCATAATCCCTTTTGGATGAGTCAGGCTTCCTATTCATCCTCTTCCCCATTCCATCAAATACCTTCCTCGTGCCTTGTCTAGATCTGGATCTTTTTCTATCTTCCTGTATCTGTCTCTATTCTTTGCAGCATTTCACCATACTAACATCTGTCATGTTTGTTTCCACGTAGTTGCCCAGAGTAACCAAGTATGACATCCAATCTTTTGTACAAAGTATTTCAATAACATTGATAACTATGGTCAATGTGAAAGTAGAGATAATCAATTCTACACAATATAAGTTTTCAGTAACTGAACCACGTCAGTTCTATGGGTAAAAGGAAAACTAGAGGATACTAATGCCTAGAGGAGCTATGCAGAAACACATCTGGGTCAGTAAAGACCAGAGTTCAAGGACTAGGGTTCAAGCCTCCATCCCACCTTCTGGGCGAAGCTTCACAAGCTGTGAAGCAAGGGTTGCAGGTGTCTCTCTTTCTTCCACTTTTTTACCCCCCCCCCCCCGGTCCCTCTCTAGTTCTCTCTGTCCTGTAAAAATTGTAATGGCCACTGGGAACAGTGGATTTATCACACAGGTGCTGAGCCCCAGTGATAATTCTGGCATAAAAAATAAATAAGTAAATATTTAAAATCTTAGCATATAGAAATGACTCAATAGGTGCTATTACATTAATAATGATCTTTCTTAAACTTTAAATCCTCACCTAGAATTATGGGTGTAGGTTTGGAATCTGTTTAATCCAAAGACTTGGATATAAATAAGTACCTGGAGTCACAAAATACATAGAAGAAAACATCAACAATACATTGTTTAATATTGGTATTAAAATATATATTTGAGTATTTGACTCCAATGGCAAGAAAAATTAAAATTAAAATAAATAAACAGAACTACATCAAACTTAAAAGCTTCTGCACACTAAGGTTAATTGCATCAAAATGAAAAGATAAATTGAGAGGATACTGACTAGGAGAAGATATTTGTACATGCTATGTCTGACAAAGAGTTAATATGTTAATATCCAAAGTAAACTAAGATATCATAGAACTTAACAAAAACAACCCAGTTAAGAAATGGGGGGGGGGGGGGCGGGCAGTGGTGCACCTGGTTAAGCACTCACATTATACTGTGTAAGACCCAGGTTCAAGCCCCTGACCCCCACCTGCATAAAAAAGCTTCATGGGTGGTGAAGCAGGGATGAAGGTGTTTCTCTGTCTCTTTCTCCCCTCTCAACTTCTCTCTGTCTCTCTCCAGTAAAAAATAAAATAAAATAAAATAAAGAAATAAGCAGAAAGCCTGAGAGATAGCATAATGTTTATACAAAAGACTCCAGTGTCCCAGGTTCAATCCCCAGCACCACATGCCAGAGCTGAGCTGGTATTTCCATCTTATTCTCTGCCCATCTCTCACTAAAATTAAATAAATAAATAAATAACATTTAAAGTAATAATAGTGTAAATATATATAGGCAAAGTATCTAAATATATATTTCTCCAAGACATACAAATGGTCAACAGGTACGTGAATAAGTGTCCATTATTACTTATTATTATCATTACTATAAATATCTATTTATTCCCTTTTGTTGCCCTTGTTTTATTGTTGTAGTTATTATTGTTGTTGGATAGGACAGAGAGAAATGGAGAGAGGAAGGGAAGACAGAAAGGGGGAGAGAAAGACAGACACCTGCAGACCTGCTTCACTGCCTATGAAGCGATTTCCCTGCAGGTGGGGAGCCGGGGGCTCAAACCAGGATCCTTACACTGGTCCTTGCGCTTTGCGCCATGTGCGCTTAACCTGCAGCACTACTGCCCGACTCCCAGCTATTACTTATTATTTTAAATAATGCAAATAAAAATGTGCTATTACATCTCATCTGTTAGTACAGCAATTATCTAAAAGAAATGAAACAGATATTGGAGGGTAAGAAGAGATAGCATAATGGTTATGCAAAAGACTTTCATGCTTGAGGCTCTAATGTCCCAGGTGCAATTCCCCCACGCTATAAGTAGTCAGAATTTGCAGTGCTTTGGTAAAAAAAATTAAAATAATTAATTAATTTTAAAAATACACTTCTCACACACAAATTAGTGTTGGAGAGGATATAGAAAGAAACTGTTGGTATAAATTAAATTTGTACCATAGTATTTATTGAATAATTCAAAACATGCTGTTGAATATCTGTTGATTCCTCAAGAAAAAAAAAATAGAAACAATATATGATCAAGTTATCTCACTTCTGGGTAATTATCAGAAAAATGATAAAATATGAATTCAGAAGCCAGGAAGAGGGTTCAGCTGGCATAGCACAGAACTTGCCTGAGGCCTAGAGTCAGTCTTTCCTGCCACCTTTGCAAGAATGGTGCTCTGACCTCTCTCTTTTCCTCACATGAAATAAATAAAAGAAACTTTTATTTATTTATTTTTTTGTTTCCAGGGTTATTGCTGGGGCTCAGTGCCTGAACCATGAATCCACTGCTCCTGGAGCCTGGGCCTCAAGCCAGGGCCTCGAACCGGGATCTTTACTCCAGTCCTTGTGCTTTGCACCATGTGCACTTACCCATTGCGCTACCGCCCGTGCCCCAAAAGAAACTTTTTGACTTTATTAAAACACACACAGGAAACAAACACACCCATCCAAAAAGATTTGTGTATGCCTATGTTCATAGCAACACAATTTGTAATAGCCTAAACCTGGAAGCAACCCAGGTGTCCAACAACAGATGAGTGGCTGAGCAAGTTGTGGTCTATATACACAACAGAATACTACTCAGCTGAGATTCGACTTCCGGAGGCAGGGCTACGAGCAGCAGATCGCTTTCTCTCCTCTCCTCCCTTCTCCTCTCCTGGATCAACTAGGAATACCAAAGGAGACCACCCGGACCGAAACAAGACAGGACTAGAATGACCACAGAAACCCAGTAAATCACCCGGGAGTACAAACACGCGTGGCTGGAGACAGAGAGGAGAGAGGGGCCTAAGGAGAGATTAAGTGACTGCTAACAGTTTGACAGTTTGTTACTGGAGACACCACCTCCAGTCTGCTCCACCAACAAGGGGACAGCTGAAGGGAGGAAAGGACTCCCCAGAGACTCACCAAGTGCAACTCTGAGTCTCCATTGCTACTACCCTCAGAATCTGGAGCAGCAATAGGGAGGGACACCAGGGTACAGAGATCTAACTGGGAACTCGGAAGACCTATACCTCGGTGGCATAGCTGAGGGGCTGTGAAAGTCTCTTTGCATAACCACTGGATTATCTCTGCCACACCCTGCTTTATCTCTTGGTCAGGAGTCAGTGATTAAGCTAAGAAGCCTATTGATAGTTTAAAAGCCCTCAGGCTCCCATAGCCTACAGGGAAGAAAAAAAAAAGAGGCTTTTAAACCACTGAGCTCCAACTCAGGGACTGAAACAACTGTTAACTTATATAAAATGGTTAAAACAACAAGAAAAAATAATGGAGACTCGAACCAGGACAAGAGTCCAGCTAAAAGTCCTCCAGAGGGCGAAGCACAAAACAACGAGTTCAACATCCAAACATTAGCTAAGGAAATAATAACAGGAGTGAGTAAAGAATTTGAAAAAATTGTAATCAGAACTGCAGGAACAACAAATGAGAATATGGAAGAAAATTCTAATGATCTCATGGTTATTAGAGAGCTGAAAGCTGAAATTGCTGAGCTAAGAAGGCAACTAGCTGAACAAGCTAAAACAGTATCAGAGCAGGGCAACAAAATAGATGAACTCCAGAAAGCAGTAGAGGGCAGAGAGAATAGAATCAATGAGGCTGAAGACAGAATTAGCAAGATTGAGGATGAATTAGAGACAACTAAAAAAGAAGTAAGAGATCTCAAAAAGAGATTAAGAGATGCTGAAAACAACAACAGAGTCCTATGGGATGACTTCAAAAGAAACAATATACGCATTATTGGCTTACCAGTGGAAGAAAGAGAAGGGGAGGAAGAAAGCGTTCTCCAGGCCATAATAGCTGAAAATTTCTCTAGTCTAGACAACACCAAAGACATAAAGATTCAAGAAGCCCAGAGGGTCCCAAACAGAATTAACCCAGACCTAAAGACACCAAGACATGTCATACTTAGATTGGAAAGGAATAAGGATAAAGAAAGGATCTTCAAGGCTGCAAGAGAAAAACAAAGAGTCACCTACAAAGGAAAACCCATAAGATTAGCAGCAGACTTCTCCATACAAACACTACAGGCCAGAAGAGAATGGCAAGATATCTATCGAGTGCTCAATGAGAAAGGCTTTCAGCCAAGAATACTATATCCTGCTAGATTGTCATTCAGACTAGATGGAAGCATCAAAACCTTCTCAGACAAGCAACAGTTGAAGGAAGCAACCATCACCAAGCCTGCCCTGAAAGAAGTTCTGAAAGGTTTCCTATAAACAACCAGACCACCACAAATAGAACATATATCAAAACACTCTAAAACTCTACAAGAATGGCGTTAAAATATCTTCAATCTTTGATATCAATAAATGTCAATGGCCTGAATTCACCTATTAAAAGACACAGAGTAGGAAGATGGATCAGAAAACACAACCCAACAATATGTTGTCTACAGGAAACTCACCTAACGCAACAAGACAAACACAGACTTAAAGTGAAAGGATGGAAAACTATCATTCAAGCCAATGGCCCACAAAAAAGGGCAGGAACAGCTATTCTCATATCTGACATGATAGACTTTAAAATAGATAAGATTAAAAAAGATAGGAATGGACACTACTTAATGCTCAGAGGATCAGTCAATCAAGAGGACTTAACAATTATTAATATCTATGCACCCAATGAGAAGCCATCTAAATACATCAAACTTCTACTGAAAGAGCTACAGCAATATATTAACAGTAACACAATCATAGTAGGGGACTTCAACACCCCACTCTCTCAACTTGACAGATCATCCAGGAAGAAAATCAGTAAAGACATAAGGGAGCTAAATGAAGAGATAGATAAACTAGAACTATTGGACATTTTCAGAGTCCTTCATCCCAAGAAACTGGAATACACATTTTACTCAAATCCACATGGATCATTCTCAAGAATAGACCATATGTTAGGCCACAAAGACAGCATCAGCCTATTCAAGAGCACTGAAATCATCCCAAGCATCTTCTCAGACCACAGTGGAATTAAACTAACACTTAACAATCAACAAAAGATTAGTAACAGTACCAAAATGTGGAAGCTCAACAGTACACTTCTTAACAACTTCTGGGTCAAAGAGGAAATCAAGGAAGAAATCAAAATGTTTCGAGATTTCAATGAAAATGAAGACACAAGCTATCAAAATATTTGGGACACAGCTAAAGCAGTCCTAAGAGGGAAGTTCATAGCTATACAAGCACACATTAGGAAACAAGAAAAGGCACAAATAAACAGCCTGATTGCACATCTTAAAGACCTAGAAGAAGAACAACAAAGGAACCCTAAAGCAACCAGAAGGACAGAAATTACTAACGTTAGGGCAGAAATAAATAACATTGAGAATAGGAAAACCATACAAAAGATCAATGAAAGTAAATGTTGGTTCTTCGAAAGAGTAAACAAAATCGACAAACCTTTAGCCAGACTCACAAAACAAAAAAGGGAGAAGACCCAAATAAATCGGATAGTAAATGAAAGAGGAGATATCACAACAGACACCGCAGAAATTCAACATATCATGCGAGGCTTCTATGAACAACTATATGCCACCAAGCTAGAGAACCTGGAAGAAATGAATGATTTCCTAGATACCTACCAACTTCCAAAACTAAGTCAAGAGGAAGTGGATAACATGAACAGGCCCATCACAGCTAATGAAATTGAAACAGTTATCAAAAATCTTCCCAAAAATAAAAGTCCTGGACCAGATGGTTTTACAAATGAATTCTACAAAACTTTCAAAGAAGAACTAATACCTCTACTTTTAAAAGTCTTCCAGAAGATTGAAGACACTGGAATACTCCCTGCCAGCTTCTATGAAGCCAACATCACCCTGATACCAAAAGCAGACAGGGACACAACCAAAAAAGAAAACTACAGACCAATATCTCTGATGAACATAGATGCGAAAATATTGAACAAAATTCTAGCCAACCGGATACAGCAGTATATCAAAAAGATTGTTCATCATGACCAAGTGGGGTTTATCCCAGGCATGCAAGGTTGGTTTAATATACGTAAATCAATCAATGTGATCCACCACATCAACAAAAGCAAGACCAAAAACCACCTGGTCATATCAATAGATGCAGAGAAAGCCTTTGACAAAATACAACATCCCTTTATGATCAAAACACTACAAAAAATAGGAATAGATGGAAAATTCCTGAAGATAGTGGAGTCTATATATAGCAAACCTACAGCCAACATCATACTCAATGGTGAAAAACTGGAAGCATTTCCCCTCAGATCAGATACTAGACAGGGCTGCCCACTATCACCATTACTATTCAACATAGTGTTGGAAGTTCTTGCCATAGCAATCAGGCAGGAGCAAGGAATTAAAGGAATACAGATTGGAAGAGAAGAAGTCAAACTCTCCTTATTTGCAGATGACATGATAGTATACATGGAAAAACCTAAGGAATCTAGCAAGAAGCTTTTGGAAATCATCAGGCAATACAGTAATGTGTCAGGCTATAAAATTAACATTCAAAAGTCAGTGGCATTCCTCTATGCAAACACTAAGTTAGAAGAAATTGAAATCCAGAAATCAGTTCCTTTTTCTATAGCAACAAAAACAATAAAATATCTAGGAATAAACCTAACCAAAGAAGTGAAAGACTTGTATACTGAAAATTATGAGTCACTACTCAAAGAAATTGAAAAAGACACAAAGAAGTGGAAAGATATTCCATGCTCATGGGTTGGAAGAATTAACATCATCAAAATGAATATATTACCCAGAGCCATCTACAAATTTAATGCTATCCCCATCAAGATCCCAAGCACATTTTTTAGGAGAATAGAACAAATGCTACAAATGTTTATCTGGAACCAGAAAAGACCTAGAATTGCCAAAACAATCTTGAGAAAAAAGAACAGAACCGGAGGCATCACACTGCCAGATCTCAAACTATATTATAGGGCCATTGTCATCAAAACTGCTTGGTACTGGAACATGAACAGACACACTGACCAGTGGAATAGAATTGAGAGCCCAGAAATGAGGCCCCACACCTATGGACATCTAATCTTTGACAAAGGGGCCCAGACTATTATATGGGGGAAGCAGAGTCTCTTCAACAAATGGTGTTGGAAACAATGGGTTGAAACATGCAGAAGAATGAAGCTGAATCACTGTATTTCACCAAATACAAAAGTAAATTCCAAGTGGATCAAGGACTTGGATGTTAGACCAGAAACTATCAGATACTTAGAGGAAAATATTGGAAGAACTTTTTTCCGCATAAATTTTAAAGACATTTTCAATGAAACGAATCCAATTACAAGGAAGACTAAGGCAAGTATAAACCTATGGGACTACATCAAATTAAAAAGCTTCTTCACAGCAAAAGAAACCACTACCCAAATCAAGAGACCCCTCACAGAATGGGAGAAGATCTTTACATGCCATACATCAGATAAGAGTTTAATAACCAACATATATAAAGAGCTTACCAGACTCAACAACAAGACAACAAATAACCCCATCCAAAAGTGGGGGGAGGAATTGGACAGAATATTCACCACAGAAGAGATCCAAAAGGCCGAGAAACACATGAAAAAATGCTCCAAGTCTCTGATTGTCAGAGAAATGCAAATCAAGACAACAATGAGATATCACTTCACTCCTGTGAGAATGTCACACATCAGAAAAGGTAACAGCAGCAAATGCTGGAGAGGGTGTGGGGTCAAAGGAACCGTCCTGGGATGAATTATTAATATAATTAATAATTATTATTATAATAATTCTCTCTAATTAATTCTTAACTCAGCGATTTCAGCTTTCAGCTCTCTAATAACCATGAGATAATTAGAATTTTCTTCCATATTCTCATTTGTTGTTCCTGCATTTCTGATTACAATTTTTTCAAATTCTTTACTCACTCCTGTTATTATTTCCTTAGCTAGTGTTTGGATGTGGAACTCGTTGTTTTGTGCTTCACCCTCTGGAGGACTTTTAGCTGGACTCTTGTCCTGGTTCGAGTCTCCATTATTTTTTCTTGTTGTTATAACCATTTTATATATTATGTTTTGAGTTCCCTTTATCAGTACTTTTCAAATTATTGATCACTATTGCCTGGATTGACTTGTGTCTAAGTAAGTTAATTAAAGGGTTTACAGTGGTGGAAGTTAACAGTTTTTTCAATCCCTGAGTTGGAGCTCAGTGGTTTAAAAGCCTCTTTTTTTTTTCTTCCCTGTAGGCTATGGGAGCCTGAGGGCTTTTAAACTATCAATAGGCTTCTTAGCTTAATCACTGACTCCTGACCAAGAGATAAAGCAGGGTGTGGCAGAGATAATCCAGTGGTTATGCAAAGAGACTTTCATAGCCCCTCAGCTATGCCACTGAGGTATAGGTCTTCTCCTGAGTTTCCCGGTTAGATCCCTGTCCCCTGGTGTCCCTCCCTATTGCTGCTCCAGATTCTGAGGGTAGTAGCAATGGAGACTCAGACTTACACTTGGTAAGTCTGTGGGGAGTCCTCTCCTCCCTTCAGCTGTCCCCTTGTTGGTGGAGCAGACTGGAGGTGGTGTCTCAACTGATAAACTGCTGAACTGTTAGCAGTCACTTAATCTCTCCTTAGGCCCCTCTCTCCTCTCTGTCACTAGCCAAATGTGTTTGTACTCACGGGTGATTTACTGGGTTCCTGTGGTCATTCTAGTCCTGTCTTGTTTCGGTCCCGGGTGGTCTCCTTTGGTATTCCTAGTTGATCCAGGAGAGGAGAGGAGAGGTGAGAAAGCGATCTGCTGCTCCCCGACCCCCTATTTATTTATTTATTTATTTATTTTTTAACCAGAGCACTGCTCAGCTCTGGTTTATGGTGGTGCGGTGGATTGAACCTGGGACTTTGGAGCCTCAGGCATGAGAGTCTCTTTGGAAAACCATATGCTGCTACCCCGCCCTCTCTCACTTTCTCTCTTTCTCTCTCTCTCTCTCTCTCTCACACACACACACACACACACACACACACACACAATATATATATATATATATATATATATATATATATATATATATATATTCTTTTTAAAAAATGTAAACCATGATCTCAAACATAGTCTAGGAGACAGCTCACCGGGCAGGGTATGCATCTCACCATAACTGAAGCTTCCAGTTAGAATTCTGGTAACACATGGGAGCACCATGGCACTGGCACTGGGGCAAGTTCCATGAGTAGTGAAGTGGTACTGTGGCATCACCTCTCTCTCTCCATATGTGTTGCTTGTCTACTTATTTATTTACATATAAAGGTATTAAATATGTTAATACATATTTAAAAAATATATATTGGCCCAGAAGCAGTGTAATTGTGCATGCATGAGGTCCTAGTCCCAACAAAACAAATAAAACCAGACATAAACAAGTTCTTCATTTGTTTAAAATATGTTCAGAACTTTAGTTGTTACCATTATGGTTGGGGAGGACAGTCATCATTTATATATGCTGATTACTAAGGCACCTTTTGAATTCTCACATGGTAAATGGAATTTTTTAAAAGATTTTATTTATTTATTAATGAGAAAGATAGGAGGAGAGGGAGAGAGAGAGAGAGAGAGAGCCAGATATCACTCTGGTATATTTGCTGCCAGGGATTGAACTCAGGACCTCATGCTTGAGAATCCAATGCTTTATCCACTGCGCTACCTCCCGGACCACATAAATAGAATTTTTTAGCTTAGTGATTTTCCTGTTGGGTGTGAGTATTCTATGCTGTTGAATAGTGGACATACACAATACTAACTTGTTATCACTGCCTAGCAGCTGAATCTTTACTTTACTCCATATATTTTCTCAAAATGCCTTGTACCATAAGAATTAACCACTTGTATAGTATGATAACATAAATTGGAGCAACACATATTTTCTGCATAATGATGTTATCATGATTAAACTGGAAAGACAGAAAAGTTATTGTAGTCATCAAAAGTCATTTTCATTGGTTTGCATAGTGAATAAATCCATATTGTACATTTGTTAACTCCTTGGGCCCACTCTAATTGGTACTGACTTTTCTTCAACTAGTTGTTGAACCCATACTGGTTCTGTCCACTAGGGGGCACTTTAAAATAGAATATCTGAAACATATTGTAGTATTCACTCTTGCCTAATTGGGGAATGATTCAAAGTCATAAAGTTGACATCCAATTTTAGACAGGGTGTGCCCTTTCTGAAGAAACCAGGCCATTTGAGAACACTTATTAGTAAGGAAAAAATATATCACACTTTCTCAATATGTAAGAGAGATTCCCCAGCGAGTTGTAGTGATTCTGGTATTATATGGGTCCCAGGTTTTAGTTTAATCTACTTTTAATTAACCAGAGCACAACTCAGCTCTGGCTTATGGTGTTGTAGAAGATTGGAAAAAAATCAGAGCTAAGTAGTATTCTGGTTAAAATCAATCAATAGACAGAGGATATGGGAATAAACTTAACTAAGGAGTTACAAGTCTTCTAGATTTAAAACTTCAAAACAAAGCAGAATAAAATTAAAGAGCTAGATAAACTGAAAGACATCCCCTTTAACGGACTGAAAGAGTCAATAGTGGGGGCCGGGTAGTGGCGCACCTGGTTGAGCGCACATGCTAGAAAGAGCAAGGACCTGGGTTCAAGCCCTTGATCCCCACCTGCAAGGATAAAGTTTCACGAGTGGTGAAGCAGGGCTGCAGGTGTCTCTCTCCCTCTCCCTCTTTTTTTTTTTTAAAGATTTTATTTATTTATTAATGAGAAAGATAGAAGGAGAGAGAAAACCAGACATTACTCTAGTACATGTGCTGCCAGAGATTGAACTCAGGACCTTGTGTTTGTATGTTTTATCAGCTCAGCCATCTCTTGCACCACTCTCTCTCATCCCCTTCCCTCTCAATTTCTGGCTGTCTTTATCCAATAAAGGAATAAATATTTTTTTAAAGAGTGCATAGTGTGGAGATGTCAATTTGAGGGCCAGCAAGTTAGCTCAGTGAGGAGGGTTCTTGCTTTTCCATGTGTAACCCAGGTTTGAGCTCAGCCCCCACCACATCTGGGGAGAACTCAGTGCTGTGTTGTCTTTCCCTCTCTCCTTCTCTTTCTGAGAAAGTTGGCTGAAACAATGAAGAAGCTGGATCAAATGAATAAATAAAATATCTTAACATACATTTTTAAAGCTTTATTTTATGAAATAGAGTAAAGGAATGAGGGACCCAGGCAGTGGTGCACCTGGTTAAGCGCACATAATAAAATGCACAAGGACCCACACAAGGATCCTGGTTTGTGCCCCTGGCTCCCCACCTGCAGGGAGTTGCTTCACAAGTTATGAAGTAAGTCTGCAGGTATCTATCTTTCTCTCTTCTCTCTCTCTCTCTCTCTCTCTCTCCTCTCTCCTCTCTCCTCTCTCTCTTTTGCCCTTGTTGTTATTGTTGTGGTTGTTGTTGGATAGGACTGAGAGAGGAGAGGAAGACAGAGGGGGGAGAGAAAGATAGACACCTACAGACCTGCTTCACCACCTTTGAAGCAACCCCCCAACAGGTGCGGAACTGGGATCCTTATGCCTGTCTTTGCACTTTCTCCATGTGCACTTAACCTGCTGCAATAACGCCCCCCCATGTTCCTCTCCCCTCTCAATTTTACTCTGTCCTATCCAAGAAATGGAAAAAATGGCGCCATGAGCAGTGGATTCATAGTGCTGCACTGAGCCCCAGCCATAACCCTTGGAGGCAGGGAGAGAGAGAGAGAGAACCAGAGCACTTCTCCATCATGGCATGTGCAGTGCTGGGAATAAAACATGAGGTATCATGAATGCAAGTCCTGCACTTTATTCATTAAGACATCTTCCTGTCATTCAACTTACTATTTTAATTTATTTCTTTTTTTAATTTTTCTGTTTATTTTATAAGACAAAGAGGAATTGAGAGGGGCAAGGGATATATATATATGTATATATATATATATATATCCATATATATATGGAGAGAGAGAGAGAGAGAGACCGACCTGCAGTACTGCTTCACCACTTGCAAAGCTTCCCTTCTGCAGGTGAGCACTGGGGCTTTAACCCCAGTCCTGGTACATAGTAATGTATGTGCTCAACCAGGTGTGCCACTGCCTGGCCCCTCAACTTAGTATTGTTAAAATACTTCTCAGAGAGATCTATAGATGCAATGCATTCCCCATCAAAATTCTAGTGGATTTTTTAAAATATAGAAATGGAAAGATGATAAGATGATTGTATCCATTCTAAGTTCTCTGATATGATCATTTAAGAAATGCTTCCCCATAAGGATCCCAGTTGGAGCCCCCAGCTCCCCACCTGCAGGGGAGTTGCTTCACAGGTCTGCAGGCGTCTATCTTTCTCTCCCGCTCTCTCCATTTCTCTCTGTCCTATCTAGCAATGATGACATCAATAACAATAATAATAACTACAACAACAATAAAAGGGCAACAAAAGGGAAAATAAATAAATAAGAAATGCTTCCCATATCACATAAAGTATCAATGAAGAATAAACATCACTGTGCAGGAAAGGTGGCATAATTAGAGCAGAGGATTTGTGTTTGTGGGCTGCCAGATATGATCCCCAGCCTAGGCCAGAGTGGTACTTCAGTCCCTCTCTTTGTCTTCTGTAAAAGAAATAAATCTGGGGGCTAGGCGGCAGCACATGTGGTTAAGCAGAAGTCCCTGGCTCCCCACCTGCAGGGAGGTCGCTTCTCAAGCGGTAAAGCAGGTCTGTAGGTGTCTTATCTTTTTCTCCCTCTTCTCTGTCTTCCCCTCTTTTCTGAATTTCTCTCTCTCCTATCCAACAACAATAGCAAAATGGAAAAAAAATGGCCGCCAGGAGCAGTGGATTGGTAGTGCAAGCACCGATTCCCAGCTATAACCCTGGAGGCAAAACAAATAAATATATATATATATATATATATATATATATATATATATGCCAATAGGTACACAAAGAAATTCTCATTATCATTTGCTATCAAGGAAATGTAGATCAGAATATAATGAGATTATTACCTCACACCTGTTAGTGGGGCTGTAAATTGACTCAGTCCTTATGGAAAACTATCAAGTTTCTCAGAAAATTAAAAATAGTACTATTCTATGACCCAGAAATTATATGTATCCCTATGTTCACTGCAGGCTATTTTCAGTAGAAAAGATATAGAATCAACTAAAATGTTTAACTGCTGAGAATTTATTTTAAAATTGTGACTTTCAGCTACAGTGGCAGAGTACAACTGTAATGATTAGAGTCGTGGCAGAACAGACATTTAGATATTTTCGTTCCCTTTTTGACTACTAGTTGAAAAGATCATAGCTGAAACTGTAAGCAAAGGAGGCCTTATGTTTGCAGAAAATCTCAAGGAAAAATACTGTAAGCAAAAATACTAGCTGTTGGATCTGGTTCTGAAGGAAAGGGTCGAGAAATTCAACCATTTTAGTGTAAAAGTTGAAGATAAAGTTCTCCTACCAGGATATGGATGGCAAGGCTTATTATGATGGTGACATTCAGAGGAAGTGTATAGATTGAAATAAATCACTATTATGATTGGGGAGATAGCATATTGGTTATGCAAAAAGACTTTCATGCCTGAGGTACCAAAGGTTCCAGGCTCAATTCCTAACACCAGCAAAAGCAAGAGCTAAGCAGTAGTCTGGTATAAATAAATAAATAACTGTTGAAATGGCATCACATGGTGTTGCTTATTCCACTGAAGTTCTAAAATCATGTAAATGATTTCCTACTGCTCTTTTATAATAAATCAGTCAATGATACAGAAACTAATGATACTGTGGTCCAGGAGGTGGTGCAGTGGATAAAGCACAGGACTCTCAAGCATGAGGTCCCAAGTTCATCCTCAGCTGCACATGTACCAGAGTGATGTCTGGTTCTTTCTGTCTCCTCCTTTTTCATTAATAAATAAAATCTTTTAAATTAATAAATAAAAACTAATGATATCCAGTGTCTCTGGAATTTAATTTCAACTTACAAATATAAACATTTCAGATATAAATGTATTTTTATATTCAGAAGATTTTTTATTAGTGATTTAATAATCGTTTACAAGATTGTGAGATAAGAGGGGTACAATTCTTTATTTTTATTTATAAAATGGAAACACTGACAAGACCATATGATAAGAAGGGTATAATTCTACACAATTCCCACCACCAGAAGTCCATATCCTGATAGCTTTTCTATTATTTAACCCTCTGGGAGCATGGACTCAGGGTCATTATGGGGTGTAGAACATATTTTTACAAAATAAGCCATTGAATATATATAGTGGAGTACTTCTCTATGATAAATGATAAAATCTTGATGCTTGCTTGAATATGGGTGAACTGGAAGGGAGTATGCTAAGCAAAACAAGTCAGAAGAACAAAAACCAGATGATTTCACTTATATGTGGGAGATAAAGAAGTAAAGCAAGGGAACAAAGTGAAAGGGAAACAAACCCCTAGACTTTGATCAAAGAACTGAGGTCACCAAAGATGGAAAAGGAGAAGGGAGTTGCAAAGGAGGCTTCAGTGAAGGGTTATTTTGGTACTTAGGTAATTGACATGGTGTAGTAGCATTTTTCAAGAAGAAGTGTGAAACTGTTCCCCAAAACAATTCAATCCTCAGCTTTCCATATGCCAGAGTAATGCTCTGGTGTTCCCTCTCTTTCCTTGGCTTGAATAAACAAATGAGGTAGGAAAAAAACTAATTAATAGGGCAAAGAAGATGGCATAATGGTTATGCAAAAAGACTTTTTTTTTTTGCCTTTCTTTTTTTGCTTAGGGTTGGTGCCAGCTCTGTGAATCCACTGCTTCTGGCAGTCATTTTTCCCACTATTTTAAAATTTTTCAACACCATTTTTTTTTATTCAGTAGGACAGAGAGAAATTGAGAGGGGAGGGCAAGATAGAGAGGGATGGAGAAAGACACTTGCAGATCTGTTCCACCACTTGTGAAGTGTCTGTGTTGCAGGTGGTGAGGGGGTCTCAATATGTTATGTGTTATGTGTGCTTAACTGGATGTACCACCGGTGGCCTAGCTCCCTGCAAAAAGAATTTTGAGTCTGAGGTTCCCAAGATCCCAGTTGCAATACCTTGCACCATTATAAGTCAGAGTTGAGCAGTACTCTGATAATAAACAAACAAGTAAAACCTTAAAAAAGAAAATCAGGGGTGGGAGCTGTCTGGCCCAATGGCCATACACTGCTCTCAAAATCATCTGGTCTCACACAGCCAAGGCAGCTGCAGGTGGGACTCAAAATTCAATAAATCTAGGAGTTTTTTTCATAGCAATACTAAGTGCTAATTTAAAAACTGATAATTTTGTGCTAAGTGCGCTTAAGCCAGTGCACTACCTCCCAACTCCGAAAGCTGATAATTTTGTATGGCCCACAAATGATGTTTTAAATATCCACATGGCACGAAGCACAAGGACCCGGGGTAGGATCCCGGTTCAATCCCCTGGCTCCCCACGTGCAGAGGAGTCACTTCACAGGCAGTAAAGCAGGTCTGCAGGTGTCTTTCTCCCCCATGTCTTCCCTTCCTCTCTCCATTTCTCTCTGTCTATCTAACAATGATGACATCAATAACAACAATAGCAACAACAACAATAGAAAAACAAGGGCAACAAAAGGGAAAATAAATAAATATAATAAATAAATAAATAGCCAAATGACCCTTGGCAGAAAAAAGGTTCCCCAACCCTGTAAAATATAGCCCTGTAAACCAATGTTGCTTCAATAATTGTTTTAAACGTAAACAATAGGTGTTACTTTAAATGATTTTATGAAAAATTATTGGAGGGTCTCCAAAAAGACGTAGATTACCACATGATCTAGGAATTGCACTTCTGGGTAGTCACCCATAAAAACTGAAGATAGGGGGCCAGGTGGTGGCGCACCTAGTTGAGTGCACATGTTCGAGCCCCTGGTCCCCACCTGCAGGGGGAAAGCTTCACAAGTGGTAAAACAAGGCTGCAGGTGTCTCTTTGTTTCTCTCCCTCTATTTCCCACTTCCCTCTCAATTTCTGGCCACCTCTACTATCCAATAAGCAAATAAAGATAATAAGCGGTCCAAGAGATGACGCAGTGGATAAAGCATTGGACTCTCAAGCATGAGATCCTGAGTTCAGCAGCACATGTACCACAGTGATGTCTGGGTCTTTCTCTTTCCTCCTATATTTCTCATTAATAAATACATGAAATCTTAAAAAAATAAAGATAATAATAATAATAAATTGAAGACAAAGACTAAAGTAGATACACCCATGCTCATAGCTCACAATAGCCAAAAATTGAAGCAGCTCCAATTTCCAACTATAGATGAATGGAGATAGAGGTGAGTCAGTGGAAGAGCATAGGACTAGAATGAGATTCTAAATTTAATCTCTGGAACCACCTGTGCCAGAATTTAGTGATGCTCTGATCTCTCTCATTAAAAAAAATATATATTGATAGTGGAAATAGCTTACCTCATAGAGTACTGGACTTTCATGCCTGAGTTTTCCAGTTTGATCTCTGGAGCTTCATGTACCAGTGGTCTCTTCCTCTCTGTCTAATGAAAAACTCTTTCTCATGTGGGATAAATAAAATAAATATTTTTTCTTTTATTACTATATTTTTTATAATTTATATCTTTTATAATTTTTAATTAGTGGTTGACAAGATTGTGGGATAAGACAGATACAATTCCATACAAGTTCCACCATATCCATATCCCCTCCCCTTCATTGGGAGTTTCCATATTCTTTATCCCTCTGGAAATATGGACCAAAGATTTTTTATTTTACTTTTAATTTTTTATTATCTTTATTTGTTTATTGGATAGAGACAGCCAGAAATTAAGAGAGAAAGGGTAGATAGAGAGGGAGAGAGACAGAGAGACACCTGCAGCCCTGCTCCACTGCTTGTGAAGCTTTTCCCCTGCAGGTGGGAAGTGGGGGCTTGAACCCAAGTCCTTGCACATTGTAACATGTGTGTTCTCAACCAGTTGTGCCACTGCTCGGCCCCCTTGGACCAAAGATCATTATGAGCAGCAGAAGGTGGAAGGTTTGGCTTCTGCAATTCCTTCTCCACTGGACATGGACGTTGACAGGTCAATCCATACCCCCAGCCTATCTCTCTCTTTCCCTAGTGGGCAGGAATCTGGAGAGGTGGGCTTCTACCACACATTGGTGAGGTCATCTGCCCACCGAAGTCAGGAAGGAATCATGATAGCGTCTGCGACTTGGTGGCTGAAAAGCATCAAGATATAAAGTAGAATAATTTGTTTAATAGTCAGAAACGTAAAGGTCAAAAGATAGCAGATGAAATTTGGGTTCTTCATGTTGAAAGGAGGTAGGAAATCTATTTCTTTTTTGTCTCCAGGGTTATCGCTGGGGATCAGTGCCAGCACTATGAATTCACTGCTCCTGGAGGCTATTTTTCCCATTTTGTTGCCCTTCTTGTGGCTGTTATTGTTGTTATAGCTGTTGTTTTTGTTGGACAGGACAGAGAGAAATCGAGAGAGAGGATGGGAAGACAGAGAGGGGGAGAGAAAGATAGACACCTGCAGACCTGCTTCACTGCTTGTGAAGCGACCCCCCTACAGGTGGGGAGCTGGGGTTTTGAACTGGGATCCTCAAGCCAGTCCTTGCGCCATGTGCGTTTAACCTGCTGTGCTACCGCCCAGCTCCCAGGAAGTCTATTTTAGGTATATTCCAAGTGGTCCATAATTTTTGGCTGAACCCAACAGCTAACATACAGGTGGGCTAGGAGTATTGTCTGGGAAGATGGTATAAGAGTTGGAAATAGGACTAGAAAGCTGGGTAAGGGCAGAGAGAAGCTCCCAAATATGGGAAAGTATATAAGTACCACTAACTGTAAACCCCATCAATCTGACCTTGGGCCCATGTCTATTCATATTTAGCACAGGAGCCTGTGTGACCTCTGAGTCCCTGTCAGTCTGAGCCCACAGTCCATGGTCATAGCTAGGAACATTCTAGGTTGCACTCGCTTTAGGACCAGCCTTCCTTGACTGGCAAAGTATGTTTACCCAGCCTCCCTTCAGAGAATGGGGCAATTTCTACCACTATTTTTTTCCCCATCTACCACTGTTATTCTACATTAAGGGCAATGTCCTATAGAGGCCCACAAGAGGGTTTATGATGTTGTTCCTGAAGAAGATAACCAGCAATAGTGGAGAGAGGGATCTATTAGAGGTCTAGGCCCAACATATCTATATGGGAATCCAAGGATTCTCTTACTAGGGCTCCAGATGTTGGGATGACCTCATAGTGACCAAAAGTGTGCTGGTCTCTTGCCCTTATCTAGCTTTTGTAGTCCTTATTTTATCTGACACAGTTAGACTAGAGTGATTGAGGGAAGTGAAGTAGGGAGTAGGTGAGGAGGGTATCTTAGTCTAAGAAAATATTTTTGGGGGCCAAGTGGTAGCACAGCGGGTTAAATGCACATGGTATGAAGCACAAGGACTGACATAAGGATCCTGGTTCGAGCCCCCCCACTCCCCACTTGCAGGGGGGTCGCTTCACAGGTGGTGAAGCAGGTTTGCAGATGTCTATCTTTCTCTCCCTCTCTCTATCTTCCCCTCCTCTCTTGATTTCTCTCTGTCCTGTCCAACAACAACAGTAATAGCAACAATAACAACAACAAGGGAAACAAAATGGGAAAAAATATAGCCTCCAGAAGCAATGGGTTCATGGTGCAGGCACTGAGCCCTGGAGATAACCCTGGTAAATTAAAAGAAAGAAAGAAAGAAAGAAAGAAAGAAAGAAAGAAAGAAAGAAAGAAAGAAAGGAAAATATTTGTTTAAGTACCTTATTTAGGTGTCTTTTTTAGGTCTTTCTACTTGATTGCTGCACTTATTGAGTTGCTGTGGACTATTGCACACCTTTACTTAAAGATACATACTTTCCCCAAATTTATGGATACATGTACGCATATGCCCTATCTCATGGGCCCTGGTCTATATCTAGGTTCTGTAACTTTGTTAGGAAGTTTACCACCTGAAATGGAATTAAGGAGCCCTATGAGCTAGGAAAGGTCTCACCCGAGTATTAGAACTAGAGGGTAGACAGCCCACATCTGGCATCTCTGGACACACTCTGAAGTGGAACATGTAGCGGTGGCACTGGTTGCACTGATTTGGCTGACATCAGCAGATGCAGTAGCAAATGGTGTGGATCAAGAGAAGCATGAAGGAAAACGAGCAAAGCCCCAGGACTGGGGGAAATATGGGTTTATAGAGAATACGGAAGGTTCCTTGATGTCTTGGGTTTAAGAAGGCAATAGATAATTATTATTATAACCAAGTTATTGGAGAACTTGGTTTATTTTGAAAATCTCATGGTACTATACAATTTATTGTACTATACAAGACCTTATCATGATTTGTGTCATTTAATGCTATTTACAAATAACTATATCCTATATACTGACAAGACCAGTTACTTCTGGTCTCCTTGGTCTAAGATTATAGCTGATTTACTATTATTATTAGAAATGTATTAACAATTTAAGCCCAATTTTAAAATTTAATCAGTTTATTTGAAACTTTAAGTGTTTATATTGAAGGAATATATACTAAGAACTGAAGACTATGCATTAAAAAGTTCAAGATATTCAATCTATTTTTCCCCTCATATTGATTAAATAGTAATTTATAAGACTATAGGTTAATAGAAGAATATATTAACACCATTCCCAACACCAAAGGTATGTGTCCATACCCCCACCCCCATTTAGTGGAACTGAGACTCTACCCTTCCCCAGCCCTGCCCCCTCCCCAGGTTTACTTTGGTGCAATACTCCAAACTCAGTCAAATTCTGCTTTGCATTTTCCTTTCTGTTCTTCTTTCTCAACTTCTGTTTATGAGTGGAATCATTCCATACTCATCTTTCTCTTTCTGGCTTATCTCACATAATTCCTTCTAGCATCCAAGATGAGTTGAAGAAGGTGGATTCATTATTCATTATTAATAGCTGAGTAGTATTCCATTGTGTATATATACCACAGCTTTCTCAGCCACTCATCTGTCATTGAACACCTGGGTTGTTTCCAGATTTTGGCTCCTATGAATTGTGCTGCTATGAACATACATGTACTCATATCTTTTTGGACGGGTGTTTTTGTGTGTGTGTGTGTGTGTGTGTGTGTGCCTCCAGGGTTATTGCTGGGGCTTGGTGCCTGCACTACAAATCCACTGCACCTGGAGGCCATTTTTCTCCTTTTGTTGCTCTTGTTGTCTATCGTGGTTGTGGTTATTACTGTTGCTGTTGATATTGTTGTCGTTGTTAGATAGGACAGAGAGAAATGGATGGGTCAAAATTGGGTTTTGTACATGGCAAAGCAGCATGCTATCCAAAAGAGCTATTTAGCCAGCCTGATGTTTTACTTTTTTTAATTTAATTTTTTTTAATTTTTAAAAAGTTATTCCCTTTTGTTGCCCTTGTTTTATTGTTGTAGTTATTATTATAGTTGTTGTTGATGTCATTGTTGTTGGATAGGACAGAGAGAAATGGAGAGAGGAGGGGAAGACAGAGAGGGGGAGAGAAAGATAGATACCTGCAGACCTGCTTCACCACTTGTGAAGTGACTCACCAGCAGGTGGGGAACCGGGATCCCTATGCTGGTCCTTGCACTTTGCACCATGTGCGCTTGACCTGCTGTGCTACCGCCCAGCCCCGGATGGGTGTGTTTGACTCCTTAAGATATATCCCTAAGAGAGGAATTACTGGGTCATATGGAAGGTCTATTTCTAGTCTTGTGAGGGTTCTCCAGACTGCTTTCTACAGGGGTTGGGCTAATTACATTCTCACCAGCAGTGTGGGAGAGTTCCTTTGTCCCCACAACTCTCCAGCATTTGTTGCTGCTATTGTTTCTAATATACAATATTCTCACAGAGGTGAGGTGATATCTCATTATTGTCTTTATTTACATTTCTCTGACAATCAGTGACTTGGACCATTTTTTCATATGTCTGTTGGCCTTTTGTATCTCTTCTGCAGTGAGTATTCGGTTCATATTCTCTCCCCACTTTTGAATTGGGTCACTTGCTTTTTTGTTGCTGAGTTTGGTGAGATCTTTATATATTTTGGCTATTGGTCTCCTATCTCATGTATGGCATGTAAAGATCTCCCATTCTGTGGAGTCTCTTTGTTTGGGTGGTGGTTTCTTTTGCTGTGCAGAAGATTTTCAATTTGATGTAGTCCCATTGGTTTATTTTTGTTTTAGTCTTCCTTGAAATTGGGTCTGTATCATCAAAGATGCCCTTGAGATCTAGATGGGAAAGAGTTCCACCAATATTTTCCTTTAAGTATTTGATAATTTCTGTTCTAACATCCAGGTTTGAGTCCCTGTTCACCATCTACAGGGGAGAGGCTTGTAAGCAGTGAAGCAGTTCTGCAGGTATCTGTCTGTTTCTCACTCTTTCTATGTACCCTGCCCTCTTAATTTCTTTGTCCTATCATACAAAAGAGAAAATAAAATAAAATAAAAGGAAAGGAAAAAATGGCCCCAGGAGCAGAGGATTTGTGCTGGCACCAAGCCCCAGTGATAACTCTGGTGTAAATTTAAAAAATAGTATTCAGTTATAAAAAATGAATGAATTTTTAGTGCTAGGTGATAAATCACGTTATAACCTAACCATGTACAAGGCCCTGGGTTTGAGTGTCAGCACCTCATGGGAGAACCATGGCACCAGGGGAAGCTCTATGAATGGTGGAGTACTGTTGCAGTATTTCTTCCTCTTTTTGCCTCTGTTTCTCATACAAAAAACTGACCTGGAAATAGTAGTATTGCTCATGCATGAGGCCTCTGCAAAAGAAAAAAAAAAGGAGTGACATTCTGACTTATGGATGGACCTTGAAAACATTGTGATAAATGAAATAACAAACACAAATGTACAAATGTTGTATGATTCTACTTATGTGACTCATCAATTCATAGAAACAGAAAATAGGGTAGAGGTCAGTAGGGTCTAGAAGGAGAGAATGGGGAGTTACTGTATAATAGGTGCAGAGTTTGTTTGAAGAGATGAACAAAATCGGAATGTAAGTAACAGTGATGGTTGCATAATACTGTAGTTGTAATTAATGCCATTGAATTGTACACTTAAAATGGTTAAAACAGCAAAAAGAGAGAGGCTACAGTCTCTCCCCAAGGTTTATGAGCTATTTTAACATCTAAGTTTTTTCTTATATTCTAGCAATAATTTCCTGTTTAAAACCTAAAGAAGAGAGTCGGGCGGTAGCGCAGCGGGATAAGTGCATGTGGCACAAAGCACAAGGACCGGCAAGAGGATCCCAGTTCGAGCCCCTGGCTCCCCACCTGCAGGGGAGTTGCCTCACAGGCGGTGAAACAGGTCTGCAGGTATCTATCTTTCTCTCCCTTTCTCTATCTTCCCCTCCTCTCTCATTTCTCTCTGTCCTATCCAGCAACGACTACATCAATAATAACTACAACAATAAAAAAAAATCAACAAGGGCAACAAAAGGGAATAAATTTAAAAAAAAAAACTAAGATAAAGGGATGGAAAGATGTCTCAACCTTGCATATGTGAAGCACTAGGTTTGATCCCCAGCATCAAATAAAAATTAAAACTTTGAGAGTCAGGCAGTAGCGCAGCGGGTTAGGTGCACGTGGCACGAAGCAAGTACAGGCTTAAGGATCCCAGTTGGAGCCCCCTGCCCCCCACTTGCAGGGGAGTCGCTTCACAGGCGGTGAAGCAGGTCTGCAGGTGTCTATCTTTCTCTCCCCCTCTCTGTATTCCCCTCCTCTCTCTATTTCTCTCTGTTCTATTTAACAACGACAACATCAATAACAACTATAATAATAACTACAACAATAAAACAACAAGGGCAACAAAAGGGAATAAATTTTAAAATTTTTAATTAAAAAATTTTTAAAAGTAAAACATCAGGCTGGCTAAATAGCTCTTTTGGATAGTATGCTACAAAACCCAGCCCCCTCACTGCACTGAAAGAAGCTTTGGTGCTTGTGTTTTTTCTGTGTGTGTGTGTGTGTGTGTTTGTGTGTGTGCGTCTGCCTCTAAATAAAAAAGAAAAAAACAGGAAAAAATATGAATAGTGAAAACAGTACTGCGGCTTCTCAAAATTTAAAAATAAAACTTGAGGAATTCAACAGATAGTCTTCTACTGTTTTCTCATCCTTTTGCTCATCAGGACATAAATAGTCCTTATATAAATACTTTCATTTGTGGAGTTGAGATTTACAATATCAGCTCAACAACAAAATGAGAAGAATCTGTGGGAACAGTGTGTGGCTTTTTAGAAAAGGGTGGGAGAAGGTTGGGTGGTGGCATACCTGGTTGAGTGCACACATTAATGTGTGTTTGAGCCCCTGGTCCCCAACTGTAGGGCAGAAGCTTCACAAGTGGTAAAGCAGGGCTGCAAGTGTCTTTCTCTCAACCTCCCTAACTTCCCCTCCCACTAAATTTCTGTCTATATCCAACAAAATAAATTTTTTTTAATAATTTATTTCTTTATTGGGGAATTAATGCTTTACATTCAACATTAAATACAATAGTTTGTACATGCATAACATTCCCCAGATTCCCATTTAACAATACAACCCCCACTATGTCATTCATCATCTTTCATGGACCTGTATTCTCCCCACCCTCCCACCCACCCCAGAGTCTTTTACTTACTTTGGTGTAATACTCCAATTCCATTTCAGGTTCGACTTGTGTTTTCTTTTCTGATCTTGTTTTTCAACTTCGGCCTGAGAGTGAGATCATCCCGTATTCATCCTTCTGTTTCTGACTTATTTCACTCAACATGATTTTTTCAAGGTCCATCCAAGATCGGCTGAAAATGGTGAAGTCACCATTTTTTACAGCTGAGTAGTATTCCATTGTGTATATATACCACAACTTGCTCAGCCACTCATCTGTTGTTGGACACCTGGGTTGCTTCCAGGTTTTGGCTATTACAAATTGTGCTGCCAAGAACATATGTGTACACAGATCTTTTTGGATGGGTGTGTTAGGTTCCTTAGGATGTATCCCCAGGAGAGGAATTGCAGGATAGTAGGGTAAGTCCATTTCTAGCCTTCTGAGAGTTCTCCAGACTGTTCTCCAGAGAGGTTGGACCAATTGACATTCCCACCAGCAGTGCAGGAGGGTTCCTTTGACCCCACACCCTCTCCAGCATTTGCTGCTGTTACCTTTTCTGATGTATGACATTCTCACAGGAGTGAAGTGATATCTCATTGTTGTCTTGATAAAATAAAATATTTTTTAAAAAAGAAAAAAATGGGTGGGAGAAAATAAAACAATTCTTTTTTTTAATATCTCCATTTTTTAATATTTATTTATTCATTCCCTTTTGTTGCCCTTTTGTTTTATTGTAGCAGTTATTGTTGTTGTTATTGATGTTGTCATGATGTTGGATAGAACAGAGAGAAATGGAGAGAGGAGGGGAAGACAGAAAGGGGAGAGAAAGACATCTGCAGACCTGCTTCACCGCTTGTGAGGTGACTCCCCTGTAGGTGGGGAGTTCCAACCGGAATCCTTACGCCAGTCATTGGCGTTTTGCACCACATGCGCTTAACTCGTTGCGCTACCACCTGATTCCCAGTAAGACAATCCTTTTAGCTTTCAAGCTTACAGAATTTTATTCAAAGAGAATCTGTATTTGGAATCTTCAGTCCTAGGTGTTAGAGTGAGAAGTGGAGGGAGAGCCTCTGGCAGAAAGAAGAGTAAATATGGGAAATTTTTAACACAGAACCAAACAAGAATTTTTATACAGAATTTCCAGAGGGTAGATTATGGGATTTTAGGATGTGAGGGAGGAGAGAGTTTTCTGAAAGAAAGCCTATAATCTCACAAGTGAAGACCAAAAAAAAAAAAAAAAAAAAAATCCTTTAGTCAGACATTAAAGTTCTGGAAAATAGGCAGCCTATTCATCACTACTATTTCACAAAACTTTGGAATGGATCTCAAAAGATTTAGCTGGATGATCTTGGAAGCTGGAGCTTAGCTCAGGAGAGCCTTCCTTTAAAGGCACTCTCTGGGGCCCAGAGCAGTGGTGCATCAGGTTAGGCTCACATACTGCCATGTGCAAGGACCCTGGTTCTCCCCTGCTCCCCACCTGCAAGGAAGAATGCTTCACGAGCAGTGAAGCAGGTTTGTAGGTGTCTGTATTTCTCTCCTTATCTCCCCTCCATCTCAATTTCTGTCTTGTCAAGTAAAAAAATAGGAAAAAATAATGGTAAAAATCCCACTAGGAGCAGTGAATTCATCATGCAGGCACCAAGGCCCAGAGATAACCCTGATGGGGGGGGGGGGAGCACTTTCTGGGGCCTGGGAGGTGGTGCAACCAATAAAGACCAAAAGTTGGGGCCTGGTAGTGGTGCACCCAGTTAAACACCTATATTACCAGACTCAGTGACCCAGGTTTGAGTCCCTGCTTCCTGCTTACAGGGGGTCTTCTTCATGAGCAGTGAAAGAGGTGTATATCATTCTCTCCCTTCTCTCTCCCCCCTTTCTCTTTGTCCTCTCTCAATTTCTATCCGTTAAATCTAATAAAACTTAAGAGAGAAAGGGGAGTTGGGCAGTAGTGCAGTGAGTTAAGCGCACATGGTATAAAGCCCACCCACACATGTAAGGGTCCTGGTTCGAGCCCCCGCTCCCCACCTACAGGGGAGTCGCTTCACAGGTGGTGAAGCAGATCTTCAGGTGTCTTCCTCTCCCCCTTTGTCTTCCCCTGCTCTCTCCAGTTATCTCTGTCCTATCCAACATCATGACGACATCAATAACAACAAAAATAACTGCTGCAATAAAACAATGGCAACAAAAGGGAATAAATATTAAAAAAAAAACTTAGAGCGAAAGGAAGGAAGGGAGGGAGGAAGAAAGGAAGGGAGGGAGGAAGAAAATAATAAAGAGCAAAAAGTTACCCTATGTAAGAACCTAGGTTCAAATCTCTGACCCCCCCCCCACCTACAGGGGAGTCGCTTCACAAGCAGTGAAGCAGGTCTGCAGGTGTCTGTCTTTCTACCTTTCTCTCTCCCTCTCTATCTTCTCTTCCCCTTTCAATTTCTCTCTGTCCTATCCAAAACAAAAACAGTCAAACCAAGAGAAACAACAACAACAACAACAACAAAATGGCCACAGGAACAGTGGATTCATAATGCAAGCACCAAGCACCAGTGATAACCTTGGAGGCAAAACAAACAAACAAAAAAACACTCATAGAGCTCAACAAGAAGAAAAAGAAGGGGGCTGGGCAGTAGTGCAGCAGATTAAGTGCACTTGGTGCTAAGCACAAGGACCAGCATAAGGATCCAGGTTTCAGCTCCTGATCCCCACATGCAGAGGAGTCGCTTTGCAAGTGGTGAAGTAGGTCTGCAGGTATCTATATTTCTCTCCCCCTCTCTATCTTCCCTCCTCTCTTGATTTCTCTCTGTCCTATCCAACAATAACAAGGGCAAAAAATGGAAAAAAAAATGGCTTCCAGGAGCAGTGGATTCACAGTGCAGGCACTGAGCCCCAGTGATAACCTTGGAGGCAAAAAAAAAAAAAAAAAAAACACAACTGGGCAGAAGATAGGAATATACAGTTCTCTAAAGAAGAGAAACACATGGCCCACAAATATATGGAAAAACTCCAATTCACTCATTACAAGAGAAATGCAAATTGAAACTACATTGAGATACCACCACCTCACACCTTTTAGAATGGCCTTCATCAACAAAACAAGAGAGGATAAGTGTTGGAAAGGATGTGGAGAGAAAGGAACTCTATTATATTGCTGGTGGGAATGCAAACTGATACAACCACCATGGAGAACAGTATGGAGAATCCTTAAACAAATACAGATGGAAATACCTTATGGTCCATCAATCCCAATCCCAGGCATTTATCCAAGAGATAATAACACTAATTTGAAGGAATATATGTACCCCTATGTTCATAGCTGCATTATTCACAGTAGCCAAAATTTGGAAGCAACCAAAATGCCCTTTGACAGATGATTGGATAAAAAAGTTTTGGGACATAAGCTCAATGGAATACTACTCAGTAATAAAAAATATGACTTTGTATCCTTTGAGATAAAATGGATAGAACTCAAGACGATTATGCTTAGTGAAGTAAGCAAGGAGGAAAAGGAAAACTACAGGATGGTTTCACTCATATGTGCAATTTAGAGAACTGAACACAGTACTTGAAACAAACAAACAAAAAACCAACTAATATTTAGATAGTGGAAAACTATAATGGTTATAGGGGTGAGGGTGGGCACAGACCTTCAGTGGCAGGAAAGTTGTGAAATTATAATCCTATTGGTTTATATTTTCATAAATTACTATTAATGTAACATGTCAGGTGGGAAATATATTTAATACTTCATGTTCTCTAACTGCCTACATAGCTCTAAGTATAAATATCTACTTTAGTATAAATATTTAATGGTCCTTCTTCCCATTGGAACAAAAAAGTACCAGAATGGGTGTGTGTGTGTGTGTGTGTGTGTGTGTGTGTGTGTGTTTGTGTAAGAATGGATGTGGAAGTGAGGAGAGGTGGTCAAATTCTCAGTCTCTTCAGATCTGCCTTTATTCTGAGATCAGACAAGATC
The DNA here is from genome assembly GCF_950295315.1 of Erinaceus europaeus. Taxonomy (NCBI): domain Eukaryota; kingdom Metazoa; phylum Chordata; class Mammalia; order Eulipotyphla; family Erinaceidae; genus Erinaceus; species Erinaceus europaeus. The sequence goes on from NC_080173.1 coordinate 67,427,108, forward strand.
AGGGTAGTATGACCATAGACCAAATCTGCCTTTTTTAAAAATATTTTTAAGATTCAACTTCTGGAGGCGGAGCTACAAGCAGCAAATCGCTTTCTCCCCTCTCCTCTCCTCTCCTCTACCCTACTCTCCTCTTCTCTCCCGGAAATGACCACAGGAACCCAGTAAATCACCCGTGAGTACAAACACATGTGGCTGGTGACAGAGAGGAGAGAGGAGCCTAAGGAGAGATTAAGTGACTGCTAACAGTTCAGCAGTTTTATCAGTTGAGGCATCACCTCCAGTCTGCTCCACCAACAATGGGACAACTTAAGGGAGGAGAGGACTCCCCAGAGACTCACCAAGTGCAACTCTGAGTCTCCATTGCTACTACCCTCAGAATCTGGAGCAGTGACAGGGAGGGACACCAGGGGACAGAGACCTAACCCGGAAACTCAGGAGAAGACCTACACCTCAGTGGCATGGCTGAGGGGCTATGAAAGTCTCTTTGCATAACCACTGGATTATCTCTGCCACACCCTGATTTATCTCTTGGTCAGGAGTCAGTGATTAAGCTAAGAAGACTATTGATAGTTTAAAAGCCCTCGGGCTCCCATAGCCTACAGGGAAGAAAAAAAAAAGAGGCTTTTAAACCACTGAGCTCCAACTCAGGGATTGAAAAAACTGTTAACTTCCACCACTGTAAACCCTTTAATTAACTTACTTAGACACAAGTCAATCCAGGCAATAGTGATCAATAATTTGAAAAGTACTGATAAAGGGAACTCATAACATAATATATAAAATGGTTATAACAACAAGAAAAAATATTGGAGACTCGAACCAGGACAAGAGTCCAGCTAAAAGTCCTCCAGAGGGTGAAGCACAAAACAACGAGTTCAACATCCAAACATTAGCTAAGGAAATAATAGCAGGAGTGAGTAAAGAATTTGAAAAAATTGTAATCAGAAATGCAGGAACAACAAATGAGAATATGGAAGAAAATTCTAATTATCTCATGGTTATTAGAGACCTGAAAGCTGAAATTGCTGAGCTAAGAATGCAACTAGCTGAACAAGCTAAAACAGTATCAGAGCAGGGCAACAAAATAGATGAACTCCAGAAAGCAGTAGAGGGCAGAGAGAATAGAATCTATGAGGCTGAAGAGAGAATTAGCAAGATTGAGGATGAATTAGAGACAACTAAAACGAAGTAATACATCTCAAAAAGAGATTAAGAGATGCTGAAAACAACAACAGAGTCCTATGGGATGACTTCAAAAGAAACAATATACACATTATTGGCTTACCAGAGGAAGAAAGAGAAGGAGAGGAAGAAAGCATTCTCCAGGCCATAATAGCTGAAAAGTTCTCTAGTCTAGACAACACCAAAGACATAAATATTCAAGAAGCCCAGAGGGTCCCAAACAGAATTAACCCAGACCTAAAGACACCAAAACATGGCATACTTAGAATGGAAAGGAATAAGGATAAAGAAAGGATCCTCAAGGCTGCAAGAGAAAAACAAAGAGTCACCTACAAAGGAAAACCCATAAGATTAGCAGCAGACTTCTCCATACAAACACTACAGGCCAGAAGAGAATGGCAAGATATCTATCGAGTGCTCAATGAGAAAGGCTTTCAGCCAAGAATACTATATCCTGCTAGATTGTCATTCAGACTAGATGGAAGCATCAAAACCTTCTCAGACAAGCAACAGTTGAAGGAAGCAACCATCACCAAGCCTGCCCTGAAAGAAGTTCTGAAAGGTCTCCTATAAACAACCAGACCACCACAAATAGGATATATATCAGAACACTCTAAAACTCTACAAGAATGGCGTTAAAATATCTTCAATCTTTGATATCAATAAATGTCAATGGCCTGAATTCACCTATTAAAAGACACAGAATAGGAAGATGGAACAGAAAACACAACCCAACAATATGTTGTCTACAGGAAACTCACCTACGTCAACAAGACAAACACAGACTTAAAGTGAAAGGATGGAAAACTATCATTCAAACCAATGGCCCACAAAAAAGGGCAGGAACAGCTATTCTCATATCTGACATGATAGACTTTAATAAAAAAGATAGGAATGTACACTATTTAATGCTCAGAGGATCAGTCAATCAAGAGGACTTAACAATTATTAATATCTATGCACCCAATGAGAAGCCATCTAAATACATCAAACTTCTACTGAAAGAGCTACAGCAGTATATTAACAGTAACACAATCATAGTAGGGGACTTCAACACCCCACTCTCTGAACTTGACAGATCATACAGGAAGAAAATCAGTAAAGACATAAGGGAGCTAAAGGAAGAGATAGATAAACTAGAACTATTGGACATTTTCAGAGTCTTTCATCCCAAGAAACTGGAATACACATTTTACTCAAATCCACATGGGTCATTCAAGGATAGACCATATGTTAGGCCACAAAGACAGCATCAGCCTATTCAAGAGCACTGAAATCATCCCAAGCATCTTCTCAGACCACAGTGGAATTAAACTAACACTTAACAATCAACAAAAGATTAGTAACAGTGCCAAAATGTGGAAGCTCAACAGTACACTTCTTAACAACTTCTGGGTCAAAGAGGAAATCAAGGAAGAAATCAAAATGTTTTGAGAGTTCAGTGAAAATGAAGACACAAGCTATCAAAATATTTGGGACACAGCTAAAGCAGTCCTAAGAGGGAAGTTCATAGCTATACAAGCACACATTAGGAAACAAGAAAAGGCACAAATAAACAGCCTGACTGCACATCTCAAAGACCTAGAAAAAGAACAACCAAGGAATCCTAAAGCAACCAGAAGGACAGAAATCACTAAAGTTAGGGCAGAAATCAATAACATTGAGAATAGGAAAACCATACAAAAGATCAAAAAAAGTAAATGTTGGTTCTTCGAAAGAGTAAACAAAATTGACAAGCCTTTAGCGAGACTCACAAAACAAAAAAGGGAGAAGACCCAAATAAATCGGATAGTAAATGAAAGAGGAGATATCACAACAGACACTGCAGAAATTCAACATATCACGTGAGGCTTCTATGAACTACTATATGCCACCAAGCTAGAGAACCTGGAAGAAATGGATGATTTCCTAGATACCTAACAACTTCCAAAACTAAGTAAAGAGGAAGTGGATAACATGAACAGGCCCATCACAGCTAATGAAAATGAAACAGTTATCAAAAATCTTCCCAAAAAGAAAAGTCCTGGACCAGATGGTTTTACAAATAAATTTTACAAAACCTTCAAAGAAGAACTAATACCTCTACTTTTAAAAGTCTTCCAGAAGATGGAAGACACTGGAATATTCCCTGCCACCTTCTATGAAGCCAACATCACCCTGATACGAAAAGCAGACAGGGACACAATCAAAAAAGAAAACTACAGACCAATATCTCTGATGAACATAGATGCGAAAATATTGAACAAAATTCTAGCCAACCGGATACAGCAGTATATCAAAAAGATTGTTCATCATGACCAAGTGGGGTTTATCCCAGGCATGCAAGGTTGGTTTAATATACGTAAATCAATCAATGTGATCCACCACATCTACAAAAGCAAGACCAAAAACCACATGGTCATATCAATAGATGCAGAGAAAGCCTTTGACAAAATACAACATCCCTTTATGATCAAAACACTACAAAAAATGGGAATAGATGGAAAATTCCTGAAGATACTGGAGTCTATATATAGCAAACCTACAGCCAACATCATACTCAATGGTGAAAAACTGGAAGCATTTCCCCTCAGATCAGGTACTAGACAGGGCTGCCCACTATCACCATTACTATTCAACATAGTGTTGGAAGTTCTTGCCATAGCAATCAGGCAGGAGCAAGGAATTAAAGGCATACAGATTGGAAGAGAAGAAGTCAAACTCTCCTTATTTGCAGATGACATGATAGTATACAGGGAAAAACCTAAGGAATCCAGCAAGAAGCTTTTGGAAATCATCAGGCAATACAGTAAGGTGTCAGGCTATAAAATTAACATTCAAAAGTCAGTGGCATTCCTCTATGCAAACACTAAGTTAGAAGAAATTGAAATCCAGAAATCAGTTCCTTTTTCTATAGCAACAAAAACAATAAAATATCTAGGAATAAACCTAACCAAAGAAGTGAAAGACTTGTATACTGAAAATTATGAGTCACTACTCAAAGAAATTGAAAAAGACACAAAGAAATGGAAAGATATTCCATGTTCATGGGTTGGAAGAATTAACATCATCAAAATGAATATAGTACCCAGAGCCATCTACAAATTTAATGCTATCCCCATCAAGATCCCAAGCACATTTTCTAGGAGAATAGAACAAATGCTACAAATGTTTATCTGGAACCAGAAAAGACCTAGAATTGCCAAAACAATCTTGAGAAAAAAGAACAGAACCGGAGGCATTACACTGCCAGATCTCAAACTGTATTATAGGGCCATTGTCATCAAAACTGCTTGGTACTGGAACATGAACAGACACACTGACCAGTGGAATAGAATTATTGAGAGCCCAGAAATGAGGCCCCACACCTATGGACATCTAATCTTTCACAAAGGGGCCCAGACTATTAGATGGGGAAAGCAGAGTCTCTTCAACAAATGGTGTTGGAAACAATGGGTTGAAACATGCAGAAGAATGAAACTGAATCACTGTATTTCACCAAATACAAAAGTAAATTCCAAGTGGATCAAGGACTTGGATGTTAGGCCAGAAACTATCAGATACTTAGAGGAAAATATTGGCAGAACTTTTTTCCGCATAAATTTTAAAGACATTTTCAATGAAACGAATCCAATTACAAGGAAGACTAAGGCAAGTATAAACCTATGGGACTACATCAAATTAAAACGCTTCTGCACAGCAAAAGAAACCACTACCCAAATCAAGAGACCCCTCACAGAATGGGAGAAGATCTTTACATGCCATACATCAGATAAGAGTTTAATAACCAACATATATAAAGAGCTTGCCAGACTCAACAACAAGACAACAAATAACCCCATCCAAAAATGGGGGGAGGACTTGGACAGAATATTCACCACAGAAGAAATTCAAAAGGTCGAGAAACACATGAAAAAATGCTCCAAGTCTCTGATTGTCAGAGAAATGCAAATCAAGACAATGAGATATCATTTCACTCCTGTGAGAATGTCATACATTAGAAAAGGTAACAGCAGCAAATGCTGGAGAGGGTGTGGGGTCAAAGGAACCCTCCTACACTGCTGGTGGGAATGTCAATTGGTCCAACCTCTGTGGAGAACAGTCTGGAGAACTCTCAGAAGGCTAGAAATGGACCTACCCTATGACCCTGCAATTCCCCTCCTGGGGATATATCCTAAGGAACCCAACACATCCATCCAAAAAGATCTGTGTACACATATGTTCTTGGCAGCACAATTTGTAATAGCCAAAACCTGGAAGAAACCCAGGTATCCAACAACAGATGAGTGGCTGAGCAAGTTGTGGTACATATACACAATGGAATACTACTCAGCTGTAAAAAATGGTGACTTCACTGTTTTCAGCCAATCTTGGATGGACCTTGAAAAAATCATGTTGAGTGAAATAAGTCAGAAACAGAAGGATGAATACGGGATGATCTCACTCTCAGGCCGAAGTTGAAAAACAAGATTAGAAAAGAAAACACAAGTCGAACCTGAAATGGAATTGGAGTATTACACCAAAGTAAAAGACTCTGGGGTGGGTGGGTGGGTGGGAAGAATACAGGTCCATGAAAGATGATGAATGAAATAGTGGGGGTTGTATTGTTAAATGGGAATCTGGGGAATGTTATGCATGTACTAACTATTGTATTTACTGTGAATGTAAAGCATTAATTCCCCAATAAAGAAATAAATTATAAAAAAAAAAGAAACAATAAAGCACTGCAAAGCCTGTTGCTATTCCAGGGCAGCCCACACCGTCAAGAAACCAACGATGTTACATTTAACAGATTTTGATCAAAGAGCAACTCTGGTAAGAACAATCATTGCCTCATATCATTTGTGTCCTGTTCCTAGAAGAATCAACAAACCACTGTGCTACAGATAGGCAATTAGACTTTTTTTTTTGCTTCCAGGGTTATCTCTGGGGCTCAGTGCTTGCACTACTAATCCACTGCTCCTGGAGGCCATTTTTTCCATTTTGTTGCATTTTTTCCATTTTGTTGTTATTTCTGTAGTTGGATAAGATAGAGAGAAATCAAGAGGGGGAGACGCACAGGGAGAGAAAGATGGACACCTGCAGACCTGCTTCACTGTTTGTGAAGTGACCCCCACTGCAGGTGGGGAACCAGAGGCTGGAACTGGAAAAAAAAAAAAAAAGAAAGAAACACAAGTAGAACCTGAAATGGAATTGGCGTATTGCACCCAAGTAAAAAGACTCTGGGGTGGGTGGGTGGGGAGAATACAGGTCCATGAAGGATGATAAATGACATAGTGGGGGTTGTATTGTTAAATGGGAAACTGGGGAATGTTATGCATGTACAAACTATTGTATTTACTGTTGAATGTAAAACATTAATTCCCCAATAAAGAAATCAATTATAAAATAAAATATATATATTTTTTAAATTGTTCTAATGCCTAAGGCTCCAATGGCCCAGGTTCAAGCTCACACACCACCATAAGCCAGAGCTGTGCAGTGCTCTAAAAAAAAATTAATTGTATTTACTGTATAGAGACAGAAATTGGGAGATAGAAAGGTGGAGAGAGAGAGACACCCACTGCACCACTTCACTGATCATCAAACACCACCCTCACCTGAAAGTGGGGGGGTCTATTCTGCCATCTTAATAATTTTTTTCTTTATAATAGAATATATTTTGCACTTACAAATAAAATGTTACTGACTTTGCTTCCTGACATTGTGCAGTGATGTCCCTTCCACTGCTGTTTTTTTCTTTTTTCTCACTTTAGGGGGTATGAGAGAAAAATTGAGAATAAAGGAATATATATATGTATATGGAAAGAAAGAGAGACAGGGAGTCAGAGAGTCACCTATAGCACTGTTTCACGACTCATGAAACTCCCCCATTGCAGGTGGGTATGGGGGTTGGGGGCTTAAGCCCAGATATTTGGTCATGGTAACACATGTGTCTAGCTAGGTGCATTACCACCCAGTCTCTCCACTCTTGTTTTTTAATTTGGAAAATACTTCTAAAACCAATAGTAAATTCAAAACTAATTCTAGGTTGTAGGGAAGTCTCCTATGGGGAGGGGAAGAGAAGGAGGAGGAAGAAGAGGAAGGGGGGCAGGCAGTGGCACACCTGGTTAAGCACTCACATTACTCACATTACCGTGTTCAAGGGCCCAGTTCAAGCCCCTGGTCTCCACCTGCAGGGGAAAAGCTTCATAAATGGTGAAGCAGGGCTGCAAGTGTCTCTCTGTTTCTCTCCCTCCCCTCTCAATTTCTCTGTCTTCATCCAATAATAAGTATATATATATGTATATATATATGTATATATATACATATATATATATACATATATATATATATACATTGCTTCCAGTGTTATTGCTGAGGCTCAGTGCCTGCATAATGAATCCACTTCTCCTGGAGGTTTTTTCCCCTTTTTTTGCCCTTGTTGTTTTATCATTGTTGTGGTTATTATTATTGTTGTTATTGATATAGTTGTTGGATAGGACAGAGAGAAATGGAGGGGGGAGACAGAGAGGAGGAGAGAGAGATAAACACCTGCAGACATGCTTCAGCACTCGTGAAGTGACCCCCCTGCAGGTGGGGAGTCGGGAGCTCGAACCTGGACCCTTACTACAGTCCTTGTGCGCTTAACCCACTGCGCTACCACCCGCCCCCGCCCCGTGAAAATATTTTTTAATAAGGAATTGGTCGTTCTTATGCTCAGTAAGCTTCTGGTTTATATGATAGAGCAGTAGAGGTGACTGCTTTCTTCTGACTAATATAGCTTGTAGTCTGCCCCTCTCCTGCCGGGATAGCCTGAGGGTGCTTCTTCCCGAGCAAGTGCTCTCTGGGTTGGAGAGAACTCAACTGGAGCCAACCTAGGCTGCTGCGTGGGAGAGGGATCAGGAACCTGTGCCGAGCTAGCTAGCGTTGCAGGAGATAGACTCTGGAACTCTCAGAGCCAGAAGACAATCCCAAGTGTATTTACTTCAGAAGAGCAGCTGTATTTATACTCACCAAGTAGGGTGGAAACAGGATGTGACCTAGAGAGGGTGGAGTGAAAAGAGACTGGTGGAAATCAGGGTGTACTAAGAGAGGGGGCGGAGCAAAAAGACATTGTGAACCAGTGGGGATTAAACCAATGCCCTGTAGGCAGGGCGGTTCTTAGTTAACAGTGGTTCTTCTTCTAGCGTTTGCCAGTTAACAGTGGTTATGTAAATAGACCACAGCTTTAAGTGGAATTAAACCAATGCCCTGCAGGCATGGCGGTGCTTAGTTAAGCAGGATTGGAGACAGAGGCTTTAAGGGGGGGAAGCTGGCATACTACCCAACACTCTCCCATACATTGAGTTATTAAATAAATAAGTAAATAAAAGAGACAGAGGGGGAGGGACTTAGAGGGCAAGGAAATACATCTGAACATTTGAAATATTATAGCACACCCCCCCCATACAAAGACATGTGACCCAAGCAGCTTACTTAGGATGTATATGAAATTGAGTTTAGGATTCATGGGAAGGTGAAGGAAGTCACAGGCATTGAAATTCATAAAGCAAGAATCAGGCAACACTACATAAGATAGTACTACAAAAGATTATGTGTGAAAATGGGCTGAATAGTAGGTTGGCAATGGAAAGACAGTTTCCTGAGAACTCTACCAAGAAATTAGTGGGATAAGAGGATGTTTTCATACCTCAACTCACTTGCCTTCTATCTCCCTTTTAGCAGATACCCACAACTGAGTTGGAAAAGTATATTTTAAAAATAATTCTGGGGGGCGGGGCGGTAGCACATGGCGCAAAGCGCACCCACCCACATAAGGATCCTGGTTCGAGCCCCCAGCTTCCCACCTGCAGGCAAGTCACTTCATGGGCGGTGAAGCAGGTCTGCAGGTGTCTGTCTTTCTCTCCCCCCTCTGTCTTCCCCTCCTCTCTCCATTTCTCTCTGTCCTATCTAACAATGATGACATCATTAACAACAACAATAATTACTACAACAACAAAAAGATTCACTCTAATTCTGTATGACCTCACTTAACTTAATTATATCCATAAAAACTGTGTCCAGTAAGATCATATTCTGAGCTACTGGAGGCTAGGATTGCAACGTATCTTTTGTGGGGGAAGACAATTTTACCTTAACAATGCTTGAAAGTAGAGGAAAAATTAAAGGGGTTCAGTATTAGCATTTTAAAAAAATCATCTATGTTTACATTTTATGTTGACCTTTTATGTCTTTTTCATTTGCAGTGTTACATGTATTTATTGTTAACTGTTACATACTAGTCCATGATAGTTGTGTATACACTTAAAATGGGTATATTTTATAGCAGACAAAGATGGCAGTCATTTATGGAAAATTATAATTGCCTAGAAGAAGAAGTTTTGTGTACAAAGGTATTATATTGAAAGCTTTTGTAGTCACCACAACAGCTTGACTATTCCAGACCTACTTTAGAACCTGGAACCTGGGTTTGTGTTGAAAAGTTCTTGTAGTTTTTAATTTTTTAACTTTATTTACTTTGATAGGGCAGTGAGAAACTGATGAGGCACGGTGGGTAGAGAAAGAAGGCAGAGAGACACCTGCAGCCCTGCTTCACCACTTGTCAATCTTTCCCCCTGCAGGTGGGGACCAGGGGCTTGAATCAGGGTCCTGGAGCATGGTAACATGTGGACTTAGCCAGCTGCACTACTGCCTGACCTCAGATTCTTATATTCTTCTAAAACACAGGAAAAATATAGAATTGCGTTGGGATATCCTTGGGAAAGTTGGATATACTTAAGTTATTTATTTCTTGGATAGAGACAGATAACATTGAGGGGAAGGGGGGATAGGGAAGAAGAGAGACTGAGAGATACGTGCAGCACTTGTGAAGCTTTCCCCCTGCAGGTGGGATAGGGGTTTGAACCCCAATACTTGAGTACTGTAACATGCACTCAACCAGGTGTGCCACCACCCAACCCCAAAATCTCTTTTTTAAAAAACATTTTTTTTAAGATTTTATTTATTTTTGAGAATATCAAAGAGGCATTCATGAAGACCTTGAGGAGATAAAAACTCCTTGCCTTATTTGATGCAGGCCAGTGTTTGGGAGGCCAGCCCAGAATGTGTGGGCAAGACTTGTCTGATAGAACCTTGATCTCCTCCCCTGGAACATTTAAAGGGGATACTGTGTTCCAGGAAAAACTGATACAAAATGGTCAACTCAAGACAAATTCTGAAAAACTTGCCCATGTCAACTCTGATAAGATACTTGAAAGCATGTAAACTATTTCCAAGGTCAAAGAACACCATAGTGGCTTGAGAGGTTATTCAGTGGTAGGGCTTGCAGTCATTAATAATGAGTTTGATCCTAGGCTTTGCATATGCCAGAGTGAAGCTTTGGCTCAGTTGGTCTGAGATGAGGATAGAGAATGTGTATTTCCAGCAAGTTTTATGGTGATCTTGATACTGATAACCCAGGATCAGACTTAGTGCACCACTAAATTACTTTTACTCCATCCCCTACAACAACCATTAGCTATAAGCAACTACTATATATTTTTAATTTGGTCCAAATTGAGATGTACTGTAAGTGTAAAGTACCCACTAGAATTTAAAGACCACTACAGTTAGGTTGGTAGCTCAGTTGTACCATGCACAGTTACCTTAGCTAGTAGAGTGCATGCACAGCTGTGTGTGAGACCCCGAGTTTGTTTCTCCACACTGCAGATGACCAGACTGGTACTCTGATCAATCCTTCTCTCATAAAAAAAAAAGTAAGCAACCAACTAAATTATAAAAGGTAGGAGATAGCTTACCCAGTAAGGAATATATCTTTCTGTGTGTTAATCCCTGGGCTTGGGCCCTGGTGCCACATAGGATCATCACAGACAACAGCAAGGGAGGCCCCTAGATGGAATTTTGCTGTGGTATCTCTCTGTTTTTGCTTGTCTCTCTCATGCTTCTCTTTCAAGAAAAAAAAATGAAGCATAACAAATTGGGTATAGTGCATCTAAAAGGCCCTGTGGTCATCTCTCAGTGTCACATTAAAACAAAAACTTTAAAAAAATACAGACTATGGAAAAGGTGTGATATTATACCGCTGTTATCTTCCTCCAAGGTATTGGGGCCTGGGCTTGAAACTGTGTCACACACATAGCAAAGCAGTACATTATCCAAGTTGGATTTTTCTGGGTTTTTTTATCTTTATTTATTTATTGGAAAGAGACAGCCAGAAATTGAGAGGAGGATGGAAGCTAGAGAGGGAGAGAGACAGAGAGACACCTGCAGACCTGCTTCACACTTGCAAAGCTTTCCCCCTGCAAGTGGGGACTGGGGGTTCGAACCCGGGTCCTTGTACACTGTAGCATGTGCACTCAACTAGGTGCACCAACACCCAGCCCCGTTTGTTTGTTAAGTGGACAAGAGAGAGGGAAGGAGAGAGCAAAGGAGAGACAGAAAAGAGAGACACACTTGTAGCACTGCTTTGCCACCCATGAAGCTTCCACCCTGCAGGTGGGAAATGGGGGCTTAAACCTGGGTCCTCGAACATGGTGATGTGTGTAGAGAAATTGAGAAGGAAAGGTAGATAAGAAGGGTGGAGGAGTTGGGTGGTAGCACAGCAGGTTAAGCACAGGTGGTGTAAAGCGCAAGGACCAGCATAAGGATCCTGGTTTGAGCCCCAGCTCCCCACCTGTAGGAGAGTTGCTTCACAGGCGGTGAAGCAGGTCTGCAGGTATCTATCTTTCTCTCCCCCTGTGTCTTTCCCTCCTCTCCATTTCTCTCTGTCCTATCCAACAATAATGACCACAATAATAACTACAACAATAAAACAACAAGGACAACAAAAGGGAATAAATAAATAAATATAAAAACATTAAAAAAAAAAAAAAGAAGGGTGGATAGGAAGGGAGATAGATTAGAAAGATAGACAGGTCTCCTGGATCAACTAGGAATACCAAATGAAACCACCTGGGACCGAAACAAGACAGGACTAGAATGACTTCAGGAACCCACCAAATCACTGGTGAGTGCAAACACGTGTGTCTGGTGGACAGAGAGGAGCCTAGGGAGAGATTAAGTGGCTGGTAACAGTCCGGCAGTTTATCAGAGACACCCCCTCCAGTCTGTTCCACCAACAAGAGGACGGCTGAAGGGAGGAGAGGACTCTCCGGAGACTCACCAAGTGCAACTCTGAGTCTCCATTGCTACTGCCCTCAACTGACTAGTGGAATAGAATTGAGAGCCCAGAAGTAAGCCCCCACACCTATAGACATCTAATCTTTGACAAAGGGGCCCAGACTATTCAATGGGGAAAGCAGAGTCTCTTCAACAAATGGTGTTGGAAAAAATGGGTTGAAACATGAAGAAAAATGAAACTGAACCACTATATTTCACCAAATACAAAAGTTAATTCCAAGTGCATCAAGGACTCGGATGTTAGACCAAAAACTATCAGATACTTAGAGGAAAATATTGGCAGAACTCTTTTCTGCATAAATTTTAAAGACATCTTCAATGAAATTAATCCAATTACAAAGAAGACTAAGACTAGCACAAACCTATGGGACTACATCAAATTAAAAAGCTTCTTCACAGCAAAAGAAAGTACTACCCAAACCAAGAGACCCCTCACAGAATGGGAGAAGATCTTTACATGCCATACATCAGACAAGAGGCTAATAACCAGAATATATAAAGAACCTGCAAATCTCAACAACAAGACAACAAATAACCCCATCCAAAAATGGGGGGGAGGCATGGACAGAATATTCACCTCAGAAGAGATCCAAAAGGCCGAGAAACACATGAAAAAGTGCTCCAAGTCTCTGATTGTCAGAGAAATGCAAATAAAGAGAACAATGAGATACCACTTCACTCCTGTGAGAATGTCATACATCAAATAAGGTAATAGCAGCAAATGCTGGAGAGGTTGTGGGGTCAAAGGAACCCTCCTACACTGCTGGTGGGAATGTCAATTGGTCCAGCCTCTGTGGAGAACAGTCTGGAGAACTCTCAGAAGGCTAGAAATGGACTTACCCTACTATCCTGCAATTCCTCTCCTGGGGATATATCCTAAGGAACCTAACACACCCATCCAAAAAGATCTGTGTACACATATGTTCTTGGCAGCACAATTTGTAATAGCCAAAACCTGGAAGCAACCCAGGTGTCCAACAACAGATGAGTGGCTGAGCAAATTGTGGTGTGTACATATACAATGGAATACTACTCAGCTATAAAAAAAAATAGTGATTTCACCGTTTTCAGCTGATCTTGGATGGACCTTGAAAAAATCATGTTAAGTGAAATAAGTCAGAAACAGAAGGATGAATATGGGATGATCTCACTCTCAGGCAGAAGTTGAAAAACAAGATCAATAAAGAAAACACAAGTAGAATCTGAACTGGAACTAGTGTAGTGCACCAAAGTAAAAGACTCTGGGGTGGGTGGGTGGGGAGAATACAGATCCAAGAAGGATGATAGAGGACCTAGTGGGGGTTGTATTGTTATATGGGAAACTGGGAAATGTTATGCATGTACAAACTATTGTATTTACTGTTGAATGTAAAACATTAATTCCCCAATAAAGAAATTAAAAAAAAAGATAGACAGACACAAGATAGATACATAGAGAGATAGGTAAATAGGCCTGCAGTACTGCTTCACTGCTCATGATAACATGTACCCTTGACCAGGTGTACCACTACCCAGCCCCAAAACTTTTTTTTAAAGATAGAGACAGGCAGAAAGAGTGAAATAGACCATAGCACCAAAACTTCCTTTAATGTGGTAGGGGCCAGGCTCAAACCTGGGTTGCATACATGGCAGAGCAGTGCACTGTCCAAGTGGCTATTTCACCAGCCCACAAGCTGACTTTTTCAGACAAAGAGACAGACAGAGACAAAGGGAGAGAGGGGAAAATACCACAACAGAGAGGGGGTCAAATTGGAGTTATGCACACAAACAGCAAAGCAAAAGCATTATTCATGTAAGCTATTTTGTTCCCCTACGTCAACTTCCCTCATTTAATTTTGCTTTTGCTTGACTTGCTTTCGAATTCAAGTTCCCAACCACATTTATAAGGCTAATGTCAAAGAGCCTGTTTGATGATTTCAAATCTTACACCCAAATCTTTAATCTAGTTTGAGCTAACTTCTTTATTTGTCTTAGATAGTCTTCTAGTTTTTCTTTTGCATATAACTGTCCAGTTTTACCCATGTCATTTCTGAAGAGATTTTCATAGCATTGTATACATTTGGTTCAAGCCTCTGGCTCCCCACCTTCATGAGTGGTGAAGCTGGTCTGCAGGTGTTGATCTTTCTCTCTCCCTTTCTATCTCCCCTTTCTCTCTCAATTTATCTCTGTCCTATAAAATAATATGAAATAAAAATGGCCACCAGGAGCAGTGGATTTGTAGTACCAGCACTGAGCCCCAGTGATAACCCTGGAGACAAAAAAAAAAAAAAAAAAAAGACTGGGTCCAAAAGATAGTTCATACAAAAACACACACTTTACGAAGGGTAGAGAGCATAATGGTTATGCAAACAGACTCTCATGCCTGAGGCTTCAAAGTCCCATGTTCAATCCCCTGCAAGACCATAAGCCAGAACTGAACAGTGCTCTGGTTAAAAAATAAAAATAAAAAATAAAACAAACAAACAAACAAACAAAAAAAACCCACACAAGGATCTGGGTTTGAGCCTCAGGTTAAATCATGGGAGCCACTGAGTTGGGAAGATTCAGAAACAGTAGCAGTTTTATGGTATTTTTTCCTCTCTCTCTCTCTCTCTGTGTCTCTCACACTCTGGAAAAAGAAAAAGAAGGAAAGAAAGAAAGAGGAAGAAAGGGAAGAAACAAAAAACATTGCTAACAGTAGAATGGTGCAGATCAAAGTCTCAGAAAAAAAAACACAGTTGGGAAAAAATACTGGCTCAGGGAAGCTGCTCAAAGATTTTATCATATA
This sequence comes from Erinaceus europaeus, assembly GCF_950295315.1. Lineage (NCBI taxonomy): Eukaryota > Metazoa > Chordata > Mammalia > Eulipotyphla > Erinaceidae > Erinaceus > Erinaceus europaeus. The sequence goes on from NC_080173.1 coordinate 67,442,196, forward strand.
CAGGAGGCTCTAATGCTAAATAGAAAACACACACACATGCACACGTACACGCACACTTTAAAGTTAATTGATTATTTACATACATGTGGTTTTAATTCTGGGTTCTCATTTTGTTTCCTTGATCTGTGTGTATTTATTCCAGTATCACTCTTTTTTTTTTTTTTATTAGAGCACTGCTCAGCTTTGATTTATAGTGGTGTAGAGGATTGAACCTGGGACTTTAGAGCCTTGGGCATGAAAGTCTTTTTGTATAACCATTATGCTATCTACCCCGACACTCATTCTATCTTAATTGCTATTGCTTTGTAGTATAATTTGAAATCAGGGAGCTTGATAACTCTACTATTTTTTTTTCCATTGGGTGTGTTTTTACTATTCAAGGTCTTTTGTGATTCCTCCCCCCCCACCCCAACACACACACTTTATTCAACAGGACCAGAGAAACTGAGGAGGGGATAGAGAGGGAGAGAAAGACTGACACCTGCAGACCTGTTTCACCACTCGTGAAGCATCCCCGCTGCAAGTGGGGAGTGGGGTCTCAAGCTAGGGTCCTTGTGCTAGTCCTTCCGCATAGTGCTATGAGCACTTAAGCAGGTGCACCACCACCGGATCCCCCATGAAAGTCTTTTGCCTACCATTCTATTGTCTCCCCAGCCTCCTTCCCGGTTGTTGTTGTTTTTTTGTCAACCTTCTTATTTTTTCTCATATAGGTCTTCCTTAATTCTTCTTCCTTTAAAAACTGTTTTCCGGGAATGGTGGTAGCCAGCAGGTTAACCGCACATGGCACAAAGTGCAAGGACTGGTGTAAGGATCCCGGTTTGAGCCCCAGGCTCCACACCTGTGGGGGAAGGTTTGCTTCACAGGTGGTGAAGCAAGTCTGCAGGTGTCTATCTTTCTCTCCCCCTCTCTGTCTTCCCCTCCTCTCTCCATTTCTCTCTGTCCTATCCAACAAAAACAACAGCAATAACCTCAATAACAACAATAACAAGGGCAACAAAGGAAAAAAATAGCCTCTAGGAGCAGTGGATTTGTAGTGCAGGCACCAAGCCCCTGCGATAACCCTGGAGGAAAAAATGAAAAACAAACAAACAAACAAAAACCATTTCATTGTTTATTTTGTGAAAGCAAGAGTCCAAAGTATTCTGCTCTGGCATATGCTGTGCCAGGGATTGAACCTGCTCATGCACAGAAATCTGCACTCTAGAGGCTTTCACAGCTCCCGAGATTACAATCTTTCTTCCAATTTTGTACTTGTTCCCTTCTTTCTTTCTCTTTTCCAGGGAGATTGCCTGTGTAAGAGTGGAGGAAGCTTTACTCATCCTATTGCTTCCATATCTATCATGTCTTCATTATTTCTGTTTCCCTGCAGGGCCTGGATTTTTAAAATTCAAAAGCAAATAAAAGGCTCCTTGTTTCCCTCTTCTGTGTCCTCTCACTTGAAACAAATGAGCACAGAATCATTCTTTCTGCTGGGGGGAGGGTTGCTGCTCATATTTTAAAGCTGGTATCAGTACATAAACAGGGTATGTAAATATCCTTATACATATGTCCATTCAAACAGAAAAGGAAACATCTACAAATTAAGTCGACATTTTAAGGGTCCTGAAATTTACTTAGTAAACACATTTCCAACGTAACTTAAATGCACTATTTGTTTAATATACTTCTCTTCTCCCCTGCAAGTGGGGAGATCTGGGCTCGAACCGGGATCTTTATGCCAGTCCTTGCGCTTTGTGCCACGTGCGCTTAACCTGCTGTGCTACCACCCAACTCCCTATTTTCTCTTCTTATTGGGCTAGTTCATCACTCTAATGTGAACTTTAGTGAAACACCAACATATTTTAATGCCACTTTATACCCATAGTATAGCTATTTCAAAACAGGAAAAAAATAAGAAGTGTTGTGATGAAGAATCAGAACACTTGGGTATTGCTGGTGGGAATATAAAATGGTACAGCTGCTGCAGAAGACAGTTTGGCAGTGCCTCAAAATAAGTTTAACATATGATCCTGTAATTCCACACCTAGATGTAAACCCAAAAGAACTGCAGACTCACACAGATGTTTGTATACCTGTGTATATTGGAGGACTATTGATTATTGTCACAAGGTGAAAAAATCCACATGTCCATGTACAGATGAATGGATAAAGGTGCTTTATACAGTGAATGGAATAACATCCAGCCTCAAAAAGAAATGAACTTCTGATAAAATTTGAAAACACTAAGCTAAATGGAGTAAACCAGATATTTAAGGACAAATACTGTATGATTCCACACCCATATGGAATCTAGAATCTGTAACCCCAGAGACAGAAGTCAGATTAGAGTATGCCAGAGGCTGCAAGGTGGGGGTGGGGAGTTATTGCTTAATTTAATTTTCATTTGAGATGATGAGAGAAATTCTGGAAATTGATGCTGGTAATGCCAAATAATTATGCACATAAGATTTTTATTTTTCCAGAGCACTGCTCAGCTATGGCTTATGGTGGTATGGGAGATTGAATTTAGGGATCTTCCCCATCCTACATTTAAGATCAAAATGAAGAAGGAGAAGAAAAAGGAGGAGGAGGAGAAAAAGAAGGAGGAGAAAGAGATGGAAGAGGTGGAGAGGAGATACTGAAAGATAATTTAACTGAGCGAGTACATACATGCCGTCTCTTGCCTTGGCCCAGGTTTGAGCACCCGTACCACATGGGAGAGATGACACTACGGGGAGCTTCAGTGCTGTGTGCAGTATTCTATCCCTCTCTCCATATGAAATTTATTTTTTATTTTTTTAAGATTTTATTTATTCATTTATTTATTGCCTCCAGGGTTACTGTTGGGACTCAGTGCCTGCACTATGAATCCACTGCTCCTTAATGACAGTCTTTGCACTTTGCGCCATGTGTGCTTAACCCGCTGCGCTACAGCCTGACCTCTCCAAAATTTTATTTATTCATGAGAAAGATAAGAGAGAGAAAGAACCAGACATCCCTCTGGTACATGTGCTGCCAGGGATTGAACTCAGGATCTCATACTTGAGAGTCCAATGCTTATCCACTGAGTGATCCATCTCCCGGACCAATCACCATATGAAATTAAAAAAAAAAAAAAAAAAAAAGATGACTTGTGAAAAGATGGCAGTGATATCACACAAGTGTGAAGCTCTGGAACCAGGTTCAAGCCACCGGCTCCCCACCTGCGGGTTGTTTCACTGGTGGTGAATCAGGTCTGCAGGTGTTTATCTTTCTCTCAGTGAAGTGACCCGCAGGTGGGGAGTCAGGAGATGGATCACTCATAGTGGGGTGGTATTTAAGGTGCTAGTGAAAAATACATCTCTTCAGTTTCACTGGACATGGTCAAGGAATCTTACTGGCCTCTGCCATTTAGGGGTGGCAGCCACAGGTGGACCGCAGCCACCTCTGACAAAGAGTCCTGGTTCTCCCTGGAACATCTCACTTAGTTTCTTGGTCCAGTTCCCAGTTGGAGCTCCTGGCTGCTGGCCATGTTTAGGGGTGAGGTTATGTGAGAAAACAGGATGACATGAGGACCTCAGGAAGTAATCCTACACTGGACCCAGGTTTCCTCTGAAAGTTGTGAACATCCTTGAAGGCTGCTCTTCTCCCAGTCACGGTGAGACCCATTCAGTAGGTATGAGAACAGGTGAGGCTCAGAGGGCATGGCTTAGGCAGCCACTGAGACCCAGAAGCCTGTGTGGGCTCTGGGATGGTTCGTGGTATCTTCATGGCCCGGTGTCTTCAGTTTAAATGTTAGACATACAAAGGAATGGGGAGTCGGGCAGTAGCACAGTGGGTTAAGTGCACGTGGCGCAAAGCACAAGGACTGAGTAAGGATCCCGATTCGAGCCCCTGGCTCCCCACCTACAGGGAAGTCGCTCCACAGGTGGTGAAGCAGGTCTGCAGGTGTCTGTCTTTCTCTCCTCCTCTCTGCCTTCCCCTCCTCTCTCCATTTCTCTCTGTCCTATCCAGCAACAATGACATCAGTAACAACAATAATAATAATCACAACAATGATAAAACAACAAGGGCAACAAAAGGGAAAAAATATAGCCTCCAGGAGCAGTGGATTCATGGTGCAGGCACCAAGCCCCACCAACAACCCTAGAGGATAAAAAGCAAAGGAGAAAAGTATTTAAGACATATATTTTTCAAGGTATGACTTTAAAATAGGCAAATATTTTGTGATGCAGCAAACTATTTTTCCCCCAAAGAGAGGTATGAAGGTCTAGCCTTTTAAAAAATTATTATTTCTTTTTTTTTAGTGCCAGCAGGGCTATCACTGGGGCTTGGTGCTTCCACTATGAATTTACCGCTCCCAGTGGCCATTTTCTCCTTTTCCCCTTACTTCATTTGATAAGAAAGACAGAGAGAAATTGAGAAGGGAGGAATAAAGAGGGAGAAAGAAAGGCACCTTCAGAAGTTTCCTTCCCTGCAGGTGGGAAGCTCAAACCTGAGTCCTTGCACATGGTAACACGTGTGCTCGACTGGCTGTGCAACTGCCCAGGGCCCTAGGTCTAGCATTTCATTCATCCAATTACCGAATGTTTCTCCCTATGTCTGTATTGGTGTGATATCTGAAATAATGGTTATTTGTCTAGTTCTTAAAATGTGTAGGGGTCAGTTGATAAGGCATTCACACAAAGTAAAATTAAATTACAATGGTTGGAAGCCAACTGCCCTGATAAATCTGACTTATCAAGTTTGAGTTGCCAGGTTCAAGTCCTGCACCATGTGGGAGGCACGAAAACACCAACACTGGGGGAATTTCCACAGAGTTTCACTCTCACTTTTTCCTTTTTTTTCTGCCTACAGGGTTGTCGCTGGGGCTTAGTACCAGTACTATGAATCCACTGCTCCTGGAGGCCAGTTTTTCCTTCCTTCTTTCCTTTCTTTTTTCCTTCCTTCATTCCTCCCTTCCTTCCTCTCTCTCTTTCTTCCTTCCTTCCTCCCTTCCTTTCTTTTATAGGATAAGACAGAGAGAAATTGAGATGGGGGGGAAGATGGGGGGAGGAGAAAGACACCTGCAGACCTGCTTCAACCACTTGTGAGGCGGCTCACCTACAGTTGGGGTGCCAGGGGCTCGAACCTGGGTCCTTGTGTGGGTCTTTGCAGTTTGTACTATGGGCGCTTAACCCGATATGCTACTGTCTGGCCCCCCAACCATTTTTCAATTTCCATGTATTGTTTTTTATATTCTAATAATTAGAAAAGTTTCCAGGAATTGAAGGTGTGTTGGCAAAGTAAGAATGAACCCACTTACAATGAATAAATCTCTTCACATGTTATTTTCCTCTTTCTTTCTCCTTCTTTCTTTCTTTCTTTCTTTCTTTCTTTCTTTCTTTCTTTCTTTCTTTCTTTCTTTTTGCCTCTAGGGTTATTGCTGGGGCTTAGTGCCTGCACCATGAATCCACTGCTCCTGGAGGCCATTCCCTCCCCCCTTTTTGTTGCCCTTGTTGCTGTAGCCTTGTTGTGGTTATTATTGTTGTTGTTGATGTCGTTCATTGTTGGAACGACAGGACAGAGAGAAATCAAGAGAGGAGGGGAAGACAGGCAGGGGAAGAGAAAGATAAAAAACCTGCAGACCTGCTTCACCACCTGTGAAGCGACTCCCCTGCAGGTGGGGAGGGGGGTTGGAGGGAGTGGTGTGGGGTGGGGGGCTCGAACCAGGATCCTTATGTGGGTCCTTGTGCTTTGTGCCACGTGCGCTTAACCTGCTGTGCTACCACCCGACCCCCTCCCATGAATTTCTATGCAAGTAAATATGCTTTGAGATTTGATCTAAATAAAACAAATCATTATTACAGTCCAAACCAACTCATTATCTTCTTTCCAGTATTCTAGTAATATCTTGTGCCTACCAGATGACACAGTACAGTTACTTTGTGTCTGTCTTTACAAGAATAACTTTCAAGCCTTTATTCCATGTTAGACTAAAATTAGCACAAATATAGACCCTCTCAGGTCTTCTATACTAATTTCTTTCCTTTCCTTTTTTCCTTTCTTTCTCTTTCTTTCTTTCTTTCTTTCTTTCTTTCTTTCTTTCTTTCTTTCTTTCTTTCTTTCCTTCCTTCCTTCACCAGAATACCATGTCTTTCAGTGGTGTGGGAGAGTGAACCTGGAACTTCTGAGTCTCAAGCAGGACAGTGTTTCTGCATAACCATTATGCTGCCTCTATCCCCTCTATGCTAATTTTCTAGTTCAGATGTTCTTAGTTAGTAGGCACACTGTGTATGCAGAGCAAGTTCCAAGCGGGCTTTCTTAAAATAAGCACTGACAAATAGTAGGGTATATTTTTCCAATGCTCCTGTGATCAAATTGGCGGTGGTGGTGGGTAGTGTTGAGTGTTATGTATGATGGTAATGACAGTAGAGATAAAGATATGGGGAGTGGAGATACTGACTGTGAACAGATCTAGGAAACTGATTCTTCTGCAGATATGGGTAATGGCACTAGGGATGACAACTGGGCCGGATATCCTATCTGCATTGTTTACCCTAGAGATGAGAACTTGACAACAATGCCTTGTACTGTTGTTTGGTGGTTGTGAGCCTTTTTTTTTTTTTCTTTTTTTTGAAATGGTGTATGGTTCCTTAGATGTGCCCTGAAGAACCTATTTATGAGGTCCATGTGACTGTGGGTCTGTGGTCGATGAATGTTAGATATGTGGATTTAGTCTTGATGAGCTCTGGAAAAGACTCTTTAAATTTTCGTTCAAATATTAATTTTCGAGATGGTTAGCTAGCAACAGTAGTAATGCAGCAGATTTTCAGGCCTGAGGCACGAGAGGTCCCTGGTTCAGTCTCTAGTACTATCATCAGTCAGAGCTGAGCAGTGCTCTGGTTTAAAAACAAAACAAAACAAAAAAAAAAACATTGTCTCCAGTCAATACTTTATGTTAAGGCAGTTGTCTTGGGTGAGCAAATAGCTCACTTGAATAATGTACTGCTTGATCACGTGTGCTGCCGAGGTTTGAGCCTCTCCTACACCTCATGAAGAAAGCTTCAGTGCTATGTGGTCTCTTTCACTCTTTCTTTGACTCTCTGTAAACAAATAAAACAAAACAAAATAACAACAACAAAAAAAACCCTATCAGTTGTCTCTTAAAATAGTTTAGCAGATGCAAAATAAAAAAATTAATAAGTTTATCCAGAATAATTATAAACTGTACTTTTAAAAAAAAGTATCATTTACTGGATAGAGACAGCCAGAAATTGAGAGGGAAGTAGGTGGTAGAGAGGGAGAGAGACAGAGAGACACCTGCAGCCCTGCTTTGCCTGGGGCCAGCCCCAGGAGGTAATTAGAGTAACTTGAAAGAGGAGGGGAGATGGCACGGAATGAGAGAGAATGAGAGACAGGTGAATTGATGCTGAATCAAGCTCAAGCAGACATCTCTGTCATACCTAAGCAGAGCTTTATTTTTATAGTCTCATAAGGCTTAGATCATTAAAACAAAAATCACCAAGGTATAAATTATTAAAACAAAAATCATCAAGGCTTTGGTCACTAATACAAAAATCACCAAGTCTTTGATTACTAATATAAAAATCACCAAGTAAGATCACAGGTAGGGAACACCTCCTGCTTTGTGGAAAATTCACACTCCAGGGGCACTTTTCTCCCTAGAGACCACATCACAGTTTCTATGTCTTTTGTTATTCCTGTACCTGTGTGCTAGGCAGATGTCCTATTGATTAAGATTAATATTCTAACTGTATGTTTATGCCATTCTCTTGGCCCTATGCATCAGAAGCCAATGATTCATAGAAAGTTCAAGCTTGTTATGTTTCTAGGGGCCTTAAACAAATTGAGCAGCCCATTTTTCATAAAATCTGTTCCATTGTTTGATCAAGGAGTTTTGTTTTGTTCCTTAGTGAGAAGGCACCAAGGTGGTGCTGACCTGGCCAGCCTCTCCATAAAGTTAAACTCTCTAACTGGAATCCATCTTCTGTAACCTAAGTTCTCGTGTACTATTTCTGTATAAAGAAGTGGAAGCACAGTGGTGGGTGGTAGATTAAAAGGCCCATTGTATCTAGACAGGTACCATAACTTTCCATTTATTAATTATGCTATGTAAGGTGGCCCCTCCACTGTGGGAACCGCCAATCTTTCTCCATATTTTAATGAGAATACTAAAGGAAGTGGTGTAGACGAAGGGGAAAACATTTTTTCCTATTGGAGCCTCCTGAAAAATTCTGCATTATCGGTATTGCTTGTTCCATTATGATCAATCTTACAGAGTGCAGTGCAGGTTTTGTCATTACTTTTGTTATTGGTCAGGCTCTGAGTCTGGCCATAGGTAAATATTATTAAGACCACTCAGAGCTTAATCCCAAGCCCTATACATGGCAAAAGGCAAGATGGTTTCAGTTTGACCTGGAGAGTCCAGCCGTGCTGATTCCTGTGAAGCTGGTACCGTGTCAAGCAGCTCACATGGCGGTGCCTATGCCACTGCTTCACCATTCACAAAGCTTTCCCCCCCTGCAGGTGGGGACTGGGGCACATTCAAGCAGGTGTGCCACCACCTGGCCCCTAACCTGAACTTTTTTTTTTTTTTTTAGCCAGAGCACTGCTCAGCTCTGGCTTATGATGGTACAGGGGATTGAACCTGGGACCTTGGAGCCTCAGGCATGAGAGTCTGTTTGCATGTCCATTATGCTATCTCCCCCTGTCCTAAACTGTACTATTTTCATGATCAATTTATTTTTAAAATTTTTAAAAATATTTATTCCCTTTTGTTGTCCTTATTGTTTTATTGGTGTAGTTATTATTGATGTCGCTGTTGTTAGATAGGACAGAGAGAAATGGAGAGAGGAGGGGAAGACAGAGAGGGGGAGAGAAAGATAGACACCTGCAGACCTGCTTCACTGCCTGTGAAGCGACTCCCCTGCAGGTGGGGAGCCGGGCGTTCAAACTGGGATCCTTAAGCTATTCCTTGTGCTTTGTGCCACATGCGCTTAACCTGCTGTGCTAACACCCAATTCCCTTCATGATCAATTTATATACTTAGTAATATATAGTCCTGAGAGGGAGTTATGTTCAAAATGAAGTCTTTGGTGATGGATTCCTGGGAACTTGAGGGGGAAAGGATGGGGTATTCCTGTGATTTACTGTGGCATAAAACCCCAACCTTAGTGACAGTAATGAAAAACCTCTTTATTATTTTTTAAAGAACATTTATTTTTATTATCTTTATTGGATAGAGACAGCCAAAAAATTGAGAGGGTAGGGGGAGAGAGGGAGAGAGAAAGAGACACCAGCACTGTTTCACTACTTATGAAGCTTGCCCCCTGCAGGTGGGGACTGGGGGGCTTGAACCTGGGTCCTTGCACATTGTAACATGTATGCTCAACAAGGTGTGCCACCATCTGGCCCCAACAACCTCTTTATAATGCTCCTATGGGGGCCAGGCATGGCACACCTGGTTAAACACACACACTATAATGCTTCTATGTACCAATAATTCAAATAAAACATAGCAGGAATTCTTGCATCAGCTCCAAGATGCTTGGGCCCTAGTCTTGGAAGAATGGAGCAAGTGAGGGCAGCTCAAATGCCTTGGAGTTAGAATCATCTGGTGTTTTCTTCACTCAAACATCTAGTACCTGAGTTGAAATGACACAAAGGTTGCACTCAGCTGGGACTGTTGACTAAAGTGCTTGTAGCCTCCCTATGCGGGTTGGATTTTCTCCAAACACTGAAACCTCAAAGCATTTCATCTGTTTACTTGGCAGCTTAGGAACCCAAGAATGAGTATTCCAAAAAATGAGGTAAATTCTAGCCTTTACTGACCTAGGATTACTTCTGTACTCCATTTGTCAAGGCAGACACAGCCCTCCACCTTCCCCAGAGACTCACACCCCAACCCAAGAAGAAAGTACAGTCTTTAAATTGCCATAGCCTCTTAAGAGTTCAAGGATTCTTTGTGGGCCAGATTCATGTCCTATATAGCTCCATACACAACAAGGCCTTCTGTTTGAGAGTATCAGAAGTCAATATTTAAAGAAATTTTTTGGCCAGCTCTGTAGCACAAAGAACAAGCAAGCGTTCCTAGGTTGCATCCCCAGTTTCTTCTTCTAGCGTTTGCCCTTCTTCCGTAGCCAGGCAACAGCGTCAGGTTAAGCCTGATGTAAAGTTTCAAGACCTCCTTTGAATCTGGAGAGGTGGCAGTCATTGACTATGTGGGTCATAGTCTGTCTGGAGCCGCAGGGGCAGTTCGGGTCGTCTCTGGCTCCCCAGCGATGGAACATAGCGGCGCACCGGCCATGGCCTGTTCGATAGCGATTGAGGAGGGCCCAATCATAACGTGCTAGGTCAAAGCCGGGTTGACGCTTGCAGGGGTCTGTGATGAGGTGTTTGTTCTTTACCTCAGCTGACTGCCAACTCTGTTTCCAAGAGACTGGAACAGAGAAGTTCAGTGTAGACGTAGGGGACCAGATTGGGTGACGAGACGTCAAGCGTTGGACAGGGTGGGCGAAGATATCCGCGTATATTGGCAGGTCCGGTCGAGCGTAGACGTGGGAAATGAACTTAGATGATGCCGCATCCCGACAAATATCTGGCGGGGCGATGTTGCTAAGAACTGGCAGCCATGGAACCGGGGTGGAACGGATGGTTCCAGAAATTATCCTCATGGAGGAATATAATTTGGAATCGACCAAGTGGACATGGGGCTACGGAACCATACTGGGGCACAGTATTCTGCAGTGGAATAGCATAATGCCAGAGATGATGATCGTAGTGTGGAAGCGCTCGCGCCTCATGAGGAGCTGGCCAGTCTTGCAATGATGTGATTCCTCACGCCCACCTTTGCTGCAGTTTTTATGAGATGTTTGTGAAATGACAGAGTGCGATCGAGAGTAACACCAAGATAGACTGGCTGGGCTTCATGCCGGATTCTCGTATCGCCAAGCTGCACATTAAGCTCACGCGAGGCCGAGGCATGGTGTAGATGGAAAACAGATGATACCGTTTTTGCAGTGCTAGGGATTAGTCGCCATTTTTTACAGTAATCAGATATCAGAGACATGTCTTTCGTGAGTGTTTCCTCGAGGATGTCGAACTTTGATGCCTGAGTTGCACAGCAGATGTCATCGGCGTAGATGAACTTCCTTGAAGAAGTTTCTGGGAGGTCATTGATGTAAATATGAATAGTCAGAGTGATGGTCTGGTTTAAAAAAAAAAATCCTTTGAGAAGGACCGGGTGGTAGCGCACCGGGTTAAGCACACATAGTATGAAGTGCAAGGCCCGGCACAAAAATCCCAGTTTGAGGCTCCGGCTCCCCAACTGCAGGGGGGCTCATATCACAAGTGATAAATCAGGTCTACAGGCATCTATCTTTCTCCCCCCATCCATCTTCCCCATCTCTTTCAGTCCTGTCCTATTAAAAAAAAAAAATGGAAAAAATGGCCTCCAGGAACAGTGTATTTGTAATGTTGGCACTGAGCCCATGATAACCCTGGAGGAAAAACAAAAACAAAACTCTAAGCCAGAGAAATAGTTCACTATGTAGGGTTGTACGGTGTGTGCCTTACCATGTGCTTGGCCCCTGATTGAGTCTAGGCACTACATGGGAGGTCCAAAGGCACTAGAGTGCTGTGGTACTTCTACGGCTCTGTCTTTTTCTTTGTCTATCTGAATTAAAAAAAAAAAAAAAGTGACTGGCAAAACTGAGTATGTGCTAGGTCCTGACTCCACCAGAGGGGGAAAAATAGTATAGAGGGGATTTAGTGGGCTGTAGGAGTAATTTTGAAATAAAGGAACCTCTGTCTACCAAAATGTAGAGGTTGACTATGAAGTCAAGCAAGCCTCTTCTGCAGTATATCCTTCTAAAGTTGGGAGTGCATGATTCTAGACTAGCGTTTGGCTCTGGTAGTTATAACATGATTGCTGACTTTTTTCTTTCTGATTCTTTTACTTCCTTGCTTACAGTCCTTTAAGGATTCACTGCTATTTCCAAGATAAAACCATTAGCATCACCTATCAGCCTCTTTAATGATCTGGAGCTGATTACAATAAATAAATAATAAGAAACTAAGCTGCAGTCTAAAACAAGAAAGGTAAAATAGTGTAATTATTGAATTCAAACCTCACAACTGCTGGGACTTTAACTTTGTAGGCTAAAAGGGAGAATCGTTCTTCTTTGTTTCCATGACTATACTTCCCTTCAAGATAGGACACAATAAAATGACCTAGTTTTCATTGGTTTATCTGTCCTGCCTGTCCTTGAGAATCTGAGCCTGCAAGTGTGTTACCATTTTTGAGTCAATGCTCTCCTCTGACTCTTGGTCCTTTATACAGACTGTAGCCAGTATGTCCTGAATCCTCAAACGTTCCTCTCCTTGTTGTTTCCCAGACTCCCTCTCTGTTGGTTTTTGGTCAGAGTCCCTAAAAGTCCTACTAAAGTTTCCTTCAGTGTGGTGGGCCAGTCTCACAGCTGGGCCATAGCAAAGCAGAGCACTATCGAAGTGAACTACCTCACTGGCCCCTCCATCATATTTTGTTTGTGTGTTTTTGTTTTTAGTAATTTCCAATCTCAAAGCAATGAAGAAGGGATCAAGAGGTCTTTTCTTTCACAGAGACTTTTCTACTTACTCAGGGGTACCTAAGGTCCATATAGCAGTCAATATTAGTGTTGAATATTATAACCTGTTTATAGGACCTGAGTTTAGGTCCTGATTCAGCTAAAATGTCTCATATACTCTATGCTCAGTTTCAGAGAATTCATGGATCCCTTAAGGTAGTGTTGTTAGCTAAAAGTGACATGCAGTTAAATTTCAGTTGCAGATGAACAATGAATACTGTTTAGTATAATTATGCCCCATTCAATTTTTGCAAGGATTAGATGTGGGTAATTATACATTTGGTGGGAAGAGGATTCAAATAAACTAAAATACTTGTACCTTTTGGTGTGGATTTGCTCAAGGTGAGTAAAACAACTGCATGTAACACCTATATATTTATATGTATATATACCTATATATATGTATACATATGTGTATATATATATGTATATAACACCTATATATATGTATATACATATATATGTATATACATATGTATATATATGTATATAACACCTATATATATGTATTATATATTTAATTACTCATTGTTTATCTGAAATTAAAACATAATTGGTGACCTGAAAATAGCTAAGTACTCTAGAGTTTAGAACTTGCATGCTCGAGGGTTCATATTCCTACTGGCTAAGCCAGCAGTGCTCTAGTCTCTCTCATAAAAATAATTTTTAAAAATATTTTATTTATTTATTTTCCCTTTTGTTGCCCTTTTTATTGTTGTTATTGATGTTGTCATTGTTAGATAGGACAGAGAGAAATGGAGAGAGGAGGGGAAGACAGAGAGGGGGAGAGAAAGATAAACCTGCTGCAGACCTGTGAAGCAGGTAGGGAGCAGGGGGGGCTTGAACTGGGATCCTCATGCCTGTCCTTGCGCTTCGCGCCATGTGTGCTTAACCCACTGCGCTACTGCCAGACTCCCAAATCTTTTTTTTTTTTTAAATGTAACTAGGTGGACTTCCGAAATAGCTCACTTGGATAGTGCTAATGCTTTGCCATGTGTGCCATAGGTTCAAGCTTGGCCCCTATCATATTGAAGGAAGCTTCAGCGTCATGGACTCTTTCCCATTGTCTCTGATTGTCTAATTCTTTCTATCTGATAAAGTCAGTGCAGAACAGTGAAGCCCTGGAGATGACTCCCCCTCCTTAAAAAAAAAAAGTACCTAGGCATTCATATTTTTTACTTGCTAAATCTAGCAACTTACTATCTAGCAATAAGGTCCACCATAGCTTTCCTAGCTTCATGGGTTATAGAGTAATAACTGGTATAACCTTAGAAGCAGACTGTTTCTTTTTTACCATTTCACCAGATAATTTAATGTTAAAAAAAAAAAGACGTTTTAAACTGGAAGCATTACTTCTTTTACCTTTAAATGTCAGAATATTATTTTTATTGTCATCGTCAGGTTTTGCATTGTTAAAAACTGACTAGGAGATTGACAGCCTCACTTAACTATGACCTTTTTCCATAAGCAAAAAGATGTTACACAGTTCCTGAAAGTGGAGGGATCTAGAGTTAGAAAATTAAGTTACATAAATAGCAGATGTTCAGGTTGGGGAAGACAAGGGGCTGAAACAGACACTTCCACTAATTATTCAACAATCTCCTAAGGTTAGGACCAGAACTCTGGGTGAAAACTGCAATTTTCAGTTCTATTTTTACTATTAAGTCCTATTATAACCACCATTTAGCTCCCTCCCTTTTTTTCTTCCTATTTAAATTTCATAATGAGGTTTTCTTTCTTTCTTTTTTTTTTTTTTTTTTTTTTTTTTGGCCTTCAGGGTTACTGCTAGGGCTTGGTGCCTGCATTATAAATCCACTGCTCCTGGTGGCCATTTTTCCAATTTTTGTTGCCCTTGTTGTTATTGTTGTCACTGCTGCTGTTGTTGGGTAGGACAGAGAGAAATTGAGAGAGGAGGGGATGATGGAGACGGGGAGAGAAAAATAGATACCTGCAGACCTGCTTCACTACCTGTGAAGTGACTCCCCATGCAGGTAGGGAGCTGGGGGTATGAACCGAGTTTCTTATGCCAATTCTTGAGCTTCCTGCCATGTGTACTTAACCCACTGCATTACTGACAGGCCCCTGAGGCTAACTTTCTTAACAAATCCTACTATATCAAGAGTTTCCCTGCTCAGTTCTACTCTACCAACCTTCTTTTATGTAAATTCTATTTGGAAAAAATACATGGAAAAAAAAGCTAATTCAGGACATTTTACATTGGATAAAGCATTGGACTCTGAAGATTTAGGTCTCAAATTCAATCCCCACCATCTCATGTGCCAGAGTGATGCTCCTGTTCTCCCTCTATCCACTCCCTCCTCTCTCTCAAAAGTAAAAACCAGGGGGCATGGAGGTAGCACACATAATGCTAAGCGCAAGGACCTGCATAAGGATCTGGGTTTTTTCCCTCCTGCAGAGGTGTTGCTCCACAGGCAGTGAAGCAGGTCTGCAGGTGTTTTTCTCTCCCCCTCTCAGTCTTCCCCTCCTCTCTCCATTTCTCTCTGTCCTGTCCAACAACAACAGCAATGGCAACAATAACAACAACAAGGGCAACAAAATGGGAAAATGGCCTCCAGGAGCAGTGGATTTGTGGTGCAGGCACTGAGCCCCAGTGATAACCCTGGAGGCAAAAAAAAAAAGAAAAAAAAGTAAAGACCAAATATATCCGTAATTTCCCCCCCATATAAGTAGTCTGGAGAACTTTCAGGGGGCTAGAAATGGACTTTCCCTATGACCCTGCAATTCCTCTCCTGGGGATATATCCTAAGGAACCAAACACAACCATCCAAAAAGATTTGTGTATACCTATGTTCATAGCAGCACAATTTGTAATAGCCAAAACCTGGAAGCAACTCCAATATCCAACAACAGATGAGTGGCTGAGAAAGTTGTGGTATATATACACAATGGAATACTGCTCTAAGCTATTAAAAATGGTGATTTCAATTTCTTCACCTCAGCTTGAAGGAATCATGTTAAGTGAGATAAGCCAGAAAGGAAAGGATAAACATGGGATGATCTCACTGATAGACAAATTGAAAAATACTACCATGATGCCAACTTGACTTCCTTGGGCAGATGACCTTACCAATGTGTCCTAGAACCAAACTTCCCCAGAGTCCTACCCCACTAGAGAACGACTGGCTGGGGATATGGATCAACCTGTTAATGCCCATGTCCAACAGAGAGGCAATTACAGAAACCAGACCTTCCACCTTCTGTACCCCACAGAGATCTGTGGTCCTTATTCCCAGAGGGATAAAGAATAGGGAAGCTTGGGGGCCTGGCTGGCTGGGCTGTAGCTCAGTGGATTAGGTGCACATTGTGCAAAGTGCAAGGACTGGCTCAAGGAAACCAGTTGGAGCCCCCAGCTCCCCACCTGCAGGGGGTCACTTCACAAACAGTGAAGCAGGTCTGCAGGTGTCTTTCTCTCCTCCTCTTTGTCTTGCCCTTCCTCTCTCCATTTCTCTTTGATCTATCCAACAACAACAATAAGGGCAACAAAATGGGAAAAACGGCCTCTAGGAGCAGTGGATTCATAGTGCAGGCACTGAGCCCCAGCAATAACCTTGGAGGCAAAAGGAAAAAAAAAAAAAGAGAGAAGCTTCCAATGGAGGAGATGGGGTATGGCACGATGGTGGTGAGAATTATTGGAATAGTACCCCTCTTATCCCACAATCTTGTTGATCATTATTAAATCACTAATAAAAAACTGAAAAATAAGATAACAGAAAGCAGAACTTAAGATTGAGTTTGATATACTGCACCGAAGTAAAAGACTGTGGAGTTGGGGGAGGTTCAGGTCCTGGCACATGATGGCAGAGGAGGAACTTAGAAGAGGTTGCATTATTAGGTGAAAAACTGAGACATGTTACATATGTACAAACGACTGTATTCTACTGTTGGCTGTAAACCATTAATCCCCAATAAGGAAAAAAAAATCTCTGTAAAATGAAATGCAACTCTCCCTTCCATCCTGACCTACTAGTTGTTGATCCAAAGATTCCTAACTTGGTTTAGGGATAAGAGTCTGAGTCAGGGTCTCTAAGGTAATGTTAATTTTTTGAATACTACTTTTTAATGTAGTGCTATGTGTAACTTTTGCGGGGACAGGGTCCAAACTTTTATACTGATGCTGCATTTGCTGGAGGGACTGTTGAGACCGACCAAGTAAGGAGGGGAGAGTTTAAGAAATAAAACAAACCTGTAGTAACTTGTGCCTGTATGCGAAGCCTACTTTCACTCTCCCTACTCGGGTCCCCTCGGGAAAAGCGCTCAATGGGAGGAGGGATCTTGCACTTCCCAAGTTTTCGCCTGCCGCATTCCTACCCTCCAGCGCGTCGGCGTCTGCTGACGTCACGACGCCGCACACGCAGTCCCGCCCCTGCAGAGCTCGGCGTTGGGACTGAACCCGGGTTTCTCTCAAACCCGGAATGTGAGGCCTCGGGCCGCCGGTACCCTGCTCTCTCTCCTGCTTCTCAGCGGTTTCTGCGTCCGCCGCCGCCGCCGCACCACAACTCGCCCGGGAGGAGCCAGGGCGGCCGTGCCCTTGTGCCGGGGGCCCGCGTGGCTGCCGCCACCTCTCCGAATCCTCCGGGGCCGCAGAGGAGTTCGCTACGGAGGGAGGCGGGGGCCTTCGGGAGGAGGAGGAGGAGGCGGAGGAGGAGGGAAGGAAGATGGCGGCCGTGGAACTAGAGTGGATCCCAGAGACTCTGTATAACACCGCCATCTCCGCTGTCGTGGACAACTACATCCGCTCCCGCCGAGACATCCGCTCCTTGCCCGAGAACATCCAGTTCGATGTTTACTATAAGGTATGGGCCGGGGCCCTGCTCGGCTGCTCCCCTGCGGCAGCCCCTGGAGAGCCGCACCCCCCTTCCACGTCTGCGGGCCCCCGCGGTTAGCCCCTCTCCCCTCCCGGGAGGATCGCCGCTCCAGACATCTGGTGCCGTGTCGGGGTTGCCAGTTTCCAAACACCCAGTCTCCAGATGCTCTGTGTCTCTAGCTCTTGGGCCGTGGTGGCTGTTCCTTCCTCCTAATGACCCTCTGCCCCCCTTTGGGTGTTCCACCGTGGCCCCCTCGGGTAGGCCGCCGTGGACTTCCTCTGTGGCGGCGCTGGCCCGCTCGGTTCACTCGGTTCTTCCCCTCCAGCCTGTGTGTTGGGATATTTTCCGATCCTCGCTTCCCAATCAAGGGGTAGCATCAGCTGGACTTTTTGCTCAAGTCTTTGCTCCTCACCCACGCCCTTGCTACTTTCTCCTCTTGCTATCCTCGGACACGTGTGTGTGTGTGTGTGCATTTTTTTTTTTTTAATGCTTCGTGGTCCTTCGTCCCGTCTTTCTCTTCACCATCGAGAGAGAGAGAGAGAGAGAGATGAGGCAGTATTGGAGAGAGTTGTGTGCTCTTTCTTTGCTTTATTCTTTAAAGCATTGGCTTTTTCTTATCCTTGATTGAAGGGGCATGGAAGTGATGGTAAAAACTTTCTGAAAGGTAGGGATTCTTCCTGAAAGAAAGCATACTGGAGAATTTAAATATAATGTTCATGTTTTTGAAAGTTGCAACTTGCAGTATCCTTCAGTCTCTTCCCCTTCAAAAATCTGAACAGAGAAAAAAAAATCTGAAGTCACTCTCCAAGGAGTTTCAAGAGTAAGAGTCTTAGACAAGTCTTTACAGTGTTTAGAGAGGGAGGAGAGTTTTATGAACTAGGGAGCCTCCCTTCTCCTCTCCCCCCACATTTGAATGTCCACAGTAGATTTATTATTCAGTGTTCCTTGCCTTGAGTCTTTGTGGATAACTCCCATTCTCCAGTAAACACCCATGCAAAGTTCGACCATACGCAAACCATGATTTATTTTTCATATCTCAAGTACTTCCTCTTGTTGTGTAAGTTGACTGGAGGAGTGTAAACTGATAGTTAACAGATATGCATGTCAGATATATGTTTGGGATTTTATTAAAGGCAGTTGTTTTATTGGGAAGGTTGCCCATTTTCCCCACCCCCAGACTATTTTTTTCCAGAAAGCAGCTGACTTGCTGCATTCTGTGAAATCCAGCTACTTTACACAAAGTTCTAACAATTAAGATGTTTTCCTCCATATTTAGAAAAAAGATTCATTTTAATCATTCTTGATATTATTTGAGGGTAGGGTGGGTTCAGAGGAAACTCCCTTCACTATAAATCCCTTTGATACATTAATTTACTTTTATTTCTAAAGAAAATTAATGTATATTTAAGATTCATTCTTCCCAAATAAGGATGAGTAGTTTTTTTGTTTTGTTGTCAGCCAGGAATCTGTACTTTGTGTGTGTAGTAACAGTTCTACCAAATCATATGTACACTTTTTAGAGGAAATTTAATTCATCACAATGCGTTTAGTAGTTGAATCTGCTCATTTTATTTTTAGTTCAGTTCTTTTGAAGATTATCACTAGTGACTATGAAGAAATAGTACCATATTTTCTGTTTTACATAGTTTACAAAGTTAATATTATTTTGGTGTACTTTCAGTTTATATACTTCTTTTGGGAGTATGGCACTGTGAAGGAGGTATTTAACTTGTGCCTGGAAATGTGTTAAGTGCTGTTACACTTATCTTATTTAGTGTTCACAATTAAACTATAAAGTATAACTTATAGGTGAGACAGTTAAATAATTTAGTCAAGGACTCATATCTAGTATTTATTTCTCAAATGAATATTTAAAAATATAATTGTGTGTCATAAAAGCTTTCCTTCAAAAGATCTTGCAGGGGTACCCCGATGGTAACACGGGGTTAAGCACACAAGCACAAGGACCGGCTTAAGGATCCCAGCTTGAGCCCCTGGTCTCCACCTGCAGGGGTGTCGCTTCACAGGCGGTGAAGCAGGTCTGCAGGTGTCTTATCTTTCTCTCCCCCTCTCTGCCTTCCCCTCCTGTCTCCATTTCTCTCTGTCCTATCCAGCAACAATGACATCAGTAACAACAAAACAACAAGAGCAACAGAAGGGGAAAAAATAGCCTCCAGGAGCAGTGGATTCATAGTGCCTGCACCGAGCCCCAGCAATAACCCTGGAGGCAAAAAAATTTTTTTTGCATATTAAAGTAGTATGTTACTTCATTTTTATGTAACTGGAGTCTCATCTATGCGCAGTTTCACTTCTCTGGGGCCACTTTTTCATTCATATATACTGAGAGGGAGACATACCACAGTGTCAGAGCTGCCTGTGGTGCCATAGGACAACTGTGAACCTGAATCTGCACTGTGCACCTGGTAAGGCAGGTGCCCTGCTTTGCCGTAGTAGTTGTTTGAATGAAAGACAAAGAACTGGGATTGAGGGCTGGAGAAATCACTCAGCAATTTAGAGAGGACCTGTATGCATACGATCCTATATTTGATCTTTGGCACCATAGAATCTAGAGCTGAACAGAACTTTGTGTACACACACACACACACACTCACTCACTCTCTCTCTCTCTCTCTCTCTTTTATTCTTGTAGAAGTAGACATAGTGAGAGTCAATACTAGGGCTCTAGTCTTTTTTTTTTTTTTTTGCTTCAGGGGTTATCACTGGGCCTAGGTGCCAGCACTACGAATCCACTGCTCCTGGAGGCTATTTTTTCCATTTTGTTACCTTTGTTGTGGTTGTTACTGCATAGGACAGGGAGAAATTGAGAGAAGAGAGAAAGATAGACACCTGCAGACCTCCTTCACTGCTTGCGAAGCGACCCCCCTGTAGGTGGGGAGCTGGGGGCTTGAACTGGGATCCTTATGCCGGTCCTTGTGCTGGTCCCTGGGCTTTATGCCATCGCCCGCCCCTCCGTCTTTAATGGAGATAAAACAAGGGACTTTTGCTTTTAAACATTGTGTCCATTTATATAATTTGGGACTGGCAAGATAGCTCACCTGGTTAGTGTGCTTTGGCATTCCTGCCGCTCAGGTTTGAGCCCAGCCCCCACCACACTGGAGGAACCATCTGTGCTGTGTTGTCTTTTGTCTTTCTATCTGAAAAAAAGATAAGAAAGAAAGAAACAGAAAAAAGAAAGAAATCATGTAGTTTGTCAACATTTTGTTTTTTATTTTTGGTAGAAGTGGGCTTTTGCACATGCATGATTTTACTCTGAGCACTTATTTTCATTCAGCTAGAGAGAGACCATAGCATGAATGCTTTCTCTGTTGCTATAGCATCTCCCATGTGATGCCTAAGCTTAAATCTGGGTTGTGCTCATGGCACTTGGTGAACTGTTTGGCCTTTTGTAAGTATCTTAATCCATATATAAGTAAGATAGCCATGCTTGTGAACACCTGGACTTTTTTTTTTTTAACCAGAGCACTGCTTAACTCTGGTTTATGTGATGCTTGCCATTGTACCTGGAACCTCAGAGCCTCAGGCGAGAAGCATGTCTGTTGTGTGACTGCTGTTGTGTGACTGCGGTAACTTGTGGACACTTTATAAAGCTTACTACTGTAGCCTGGACTGTGTGCAGTGCTTAGAGCATCAGCATTGCACGCAGGAAGTAACAAGTCACATACACCAGATGGATGCTCTAGATCTCTCTCTTCCATTCTCTTGTTAATAAATTAATTAATTAATTAATTTTAAAGAGGCTTAGTTTGCAGTTGCAAATTTTCTTCAGTGGGAAACTCATAGCAGCCCCAGCAATTCTTTATTCTTTTTTTAATTTTTAAATATATCTTATTTATTTTGGAAAAGGCTAGAGAGAAGTTGAGAGATGGGGGAGATAGAGGGAGGGAAGGAGAGAGGGAGAGATAGACCTGCAACACTGCCTGACCACTTAACGAAGTTTACCCTCTGCAAGTAGAGACCAGGGGCTTTAACCTAGGTCCTTAACACTGGAGTGTGTGCACTCACCCAGGTGTGCCACCACTTGGCCCCCAGAGCCTCAGTTCTTTTTTTTTTTTTTTTTAACTTTTTAGTATTTACTTATTTCCCTTTTGTTGCCCTTGTTTTTTTTTTTTTAATTATTATTGTTGTTGTTACTGATACTGCCTTTGTTAGCTAGGACAGAGAGAAATGGAGAGAAGAGGGGTGAAGAGAAAGACACCTGCAGACCTGCTTCACCGCCTGTGATGCGACTCCCCTGCAGATGGGGAGCCTGGGGCTTAAACCAGGATCCTTACGCCCGTCCCTTAACTCGCTGCACTACCACCCAGACTCCCAGCCAGTTCTTATCAATATACATAGCCATAAACAAATTGATAGGATTTGTGGTATCAAAAATTTTGAAGCCTAGTGTTAAGTGTGTTGATTTTTTTTTTTTCAGTGACTTAAGTTGAAGGCACAGTCATAAAGTTGTAGGAGAGTGGATGAGAGAATGAATGGAAGGTGGAAAAGTAAGCATACTGACTGCTACTTAAGGGAATAAAGGGACTGATTAATAAAATGAGTAAAATATAAGGGCTTCTTTTTGAAGTTTTAAAATATTTATTAATAAGAATGAGAGAGGAGAGAGAGAGAACATGAGTATCATTCTGGCTCATGTAGTGCTAGTGTTTGAACTTGGAACCTCATTCTTGAGAGTTCAACACTTTAGCTAGCCACTGTACCACCTCCCAGGCCACAGGACTTTGTTCTGAAGAATAGAAGATAGTAAAATATATTTATTGGCCAAATGGTAGAAACCAAAAGAGAGTGAAAATTTTACTATACAGGTGAAGCTTGAAATAAGGAACAGTTCTACTCATCTCTTCATTGTGCATATGTGAACTTACCTGGCTTAAATTGGAGATGTGTGCTGGTCAGATAGAGTAACAATCTGATACACTGGACTTGCCAATGAGAGGTCTCAGGTTCAATCCTCAAAGCCAGAACTGAAATAATGCTCTAGTCAAAACAGAAACTATTAAGTCAGATTTGTGGAAAGAATTATTTTCTTTCTCTTTTCCTTTTCTTTTCTCCTTTTGCCTTTCTTTCTTCTTTCCTTTCTTTCTTTATCAGAGCACCGCTCAACATTGGCTTATGGTGGTATGGGGGACTAAACCTGGGACATTGGAGCCTCAGGCAAGAGAATCTCTTTGCATAACCATTATGCTATCTACCCACCATCCCTTCTTATCCAGATGGAAAGATTTAAGGAAATATAGTATCTTGTAGGTAAATTTTCCAAGAATAGTTGCTATGAATAAGGAGGTAATCTAAGAGTAAGGGACAAGAGTGATGACTTTTTTTTTTTAATTTCTTTGTTGGGGGATTAATGTTTTACATTCGACAGTAAATACAATAGTTTGTACATGCATAACATTTATCAGTTGTCCACATAAGAGTGATGACTTTTATGTAGGAAAGCTAAATAGAAATTGAAAATAACTTATGGTATGAGAGGGTAAGCTCAGTTAAAAAAAAAAATGTTTATGTTCTAAAAAAATGGACAGATCGGGTTCCAGTGGTGGCCACGCACCTGGTTGAGTGCACATGTTACAATGAGAAAGGACCCAGGTTTGAGCTCATGGTCCCCACCTGCAGCTGGAATGCTTTGCACATGATGAAACAGTGTTGCAGGTGTCTTTCTGTTTTTCTCCCTATCACCCCCTTCCCTCTTGATTTTTGGCTGTCTCTATCTAATAAATGTAATAAAAAATAAAATTAAAATTAAAAATTGATAGATGGTATAGATGGTTTATTAAACATCAAGATCCTTGACCTGCCAACATCCATGTCCAGTGGAAAAGCAATTACAGAAGCCAGACCTTCCACCTTTTGCATCCCATAAAGAATTTTGGTCCATACTCCCAGAGGGATAAGGAATTGAGAAGCGACCAATACAAGGGATGAGATATGGAACTCTGGTGGTAGAAGTGTATGGAGTTGTACCCCTATTATCTTACACTTACGTTAATCGTTATTAAACACTAGTAAAAAAATTTTTTAAAAATCCAAGATCCTGTAATTGTTTCTCCACTAGACATGGGTCTTGGCAGGTTGATCCATACCCCCAGCCTGTTTCTCTTTCCCTAGAGAAGTAGGGTCTGGAGAGGTGAGGCTCCAGGGGAGGAATGTTAACAGAAGGTGATCAGAGGGCTTTGAACTCCAATTCCATTAAGACCTGGAGAGAGGAGAAAAAGGAAGTAGCAATAGGTGTAGGTGTGACTTAGGAAGAGAAGTCAGGACCATAGGGAAAAATGAGCAATTATAAATACAGTTACAGAACCCATATCAGTGACCTTGGAAGATCTACTGCCATTTCCAATGGAAGGAATAAGGATGCAGAACTCTGCTGGTGGAAGTGGTGTGGAATTATCCCCCTCTGAGGGGCCGAATGGTTTTTGTAAGTCTCATCCTGAAGACAATAGAATTGGTGCCTGATTTATTATTTAGAGTTTTTTTTTTTTTCTTTGTTGTGGTCAGAGCACCATTCAATTTTGGCTATTGGTGGGAACTTTTTGCATGTAAGTCCTGTGTGCTCTGCTATTATCTCTCTGGCCCAATTCTTTCTTTTTCTGTCTCTGTTTCTGGTATGTAGCTATATGAAGTTTCAAATAACATTTTGATAGTCCTTAAACACTGCTGTTAACAATTTGCAAAGAGGGGCTGGGTGATAGTGCAACTGATAAAAAGCACATGCTAAGTGGGGGTAGATAGCATAATGGTTATGAACAGAGACTCTCATACCTGAGGCTCCAAAGTCCCAGCTTCAGTCCCCTGCACCACCATGAGCTAGAGCTGAGCAGTATTCTAGCAAAAAAGAAAAGGGGAAAAAGAAAAAAAAAAGAAAAGAAAGTTTACCAAGAGCACATGTTATAATGCTTGAGGATTTGGGTTCAAGCCCCCTGTCCTCACCTACGGGGGGAAAGCTTAACAAAAGATGAAGCAGTCCGGCAGATGTTTCGCTTCCTCTCTTTCTCTCCCTTCCCTCTTGATTACTGTCTCTATTGACTGGCTACGGAAGAAGGGCAAACGCTAGAAGAAGAAGAAGACTGTCTCTATCCAAGAAGTAAATAAAATATTTTTTAAAAAGCAACAATTTGCGTGGTCCGGGAGGTGGTGCAGGGATACGGCTTTGGACTCTCAAGCATGAGGTCCCGAGTTCGATCCCCAGCAGCACATGTGCCAGAGTGATGTCTGGTTCTTTCTCTCTCCTCCTAGCTTTCTCATAAATAAATAAAATCTTTAAAAAGAAAAAAAAAAAGTGGTCCGGGAAGTGGTGCACATGCACCAGAGTGATGCCTGGTTCTTTCTCTCTTCCTATCTTATTAATAAGTAAATAAAATCTTTTTTTAAAAAAACTATTTGCAGAGAAATATTTCCAACGTATTTGACAACCAAATAACATTGTTTTCATATAGAAAGTTCTTAGGATTAATAAATTGATCACAAAAACCTTATAAGGTAGGGACATAAAATAACATGACTAGCCAGCCATAATAGCATGTACTGGATGGGAAGGTAATATATGTCAAACTATTTTAGTTTAAGATGCAAATTTATTACAGTTTAAATCAAAATCTCAGGATTTTGTTGGATTAGGGAGCTACTAAATATGAGATTCATCTGAAGGAATTAACTATATTAGAGGAAAATTTAAAGACAACGCTTAAGAGGCATGTTCATTGCAAGATAGTCAAGGTACATACAGTCTTGTATTGATATATGTAAACTGTGTCTATGGACAGTTTTTTTCTATGAATTTCAGAGTGTACTTACATAAACCTAGATGGTATAGCCTACTACACACCTAGGTTATGTATACAGTTAACCTTAACTTAAAGGTTATCATGCAATCATGAATGTATTTTTTAATTATTTTAATTTTCCCTTTTCTTGTTTTATTGTTCTAGTTATTATTGTTGTTCTTGATGTCATCGTTGTTGGATAGGATAGAGAGAAATGGAGAGGAAGACAGAGAGGGGGAAAAAAGACAGACACCTGCAAACCTGCTTCACTGCTTGTGAAGCGACTCCCCTGCAGGTGGGGAACCAGGGGCTGGAACTGGGATCCTTAACGCAGGTTCTTGCGCTTTGCGCCACATGCACTTAACCTGCTGCGCCACCGCCTGACTCCCTCCATGAGTGTATTTTTAAAAGCTACATATTAAAAAAAAAAAAACTAGTATTGGCACAAAGACAGAAGAGAATCTGTACAGGAGCCACCATTTATTAAGTAATTTACTAGATAATTAAAATTATGAAGACAATGCAGAATTTTAAATCACTTGAGGAAAGAGCCAAAAATACCATGGGCAATTACTTGTGAAAAAATTACCCCTGGGGGGGTGGGCACAATGGGTTAAGCTCATTTGGCGCAAAGCGCAAAGGACCAGTTTTCCCCCTCTCTGTCTTCCCCTCCTCTCTCCATTTCTCTGTCCTATCCAAAAATTGAACGACATCAACAATAACAATAATAACTACAGCAAGGCTACAACAACAAGGACAACAAAGGGGGGAAGAGGTGGTCTCCAGGAGCAGTGGATTCATGGTGCAGGCACTGAGCTCCAGCAATAACCCTGGAGGCAAAAAAAAAAAAATTATGTGGTCTGGGAGATGGCGCAGTGGCTAAGGCACTAGACTCTCAAGCATGAAGTCCTGAGTTCAGTCCCCCGCAGCACATGTACCAGAGTGATATCTGGTTCTTTCTCTCTCTCTCTCTCTCTTCTATCTTTCTCATTAATAAATAAATAAAATCTTTTAAAAAAATGTCTTTTAAAAAAATTACACCTCGGGCAGGGGTAGATAGCATAATGGTTATGCAGAAAGACTCTCATCCCTGAGACTTCAAAGTCCCAAGTTCAGTCCTTCGCACCACCATAAACCAGAGTTGAACAGGGCTCTGGAAAAAAAAAAAATTACACCTCTACTTCACACCATATACTCAAGTGAATTCCATGTGAATTAGATTTAAATATGGCAAATGAATCATAAAAGTTTCACAGTAAGTTGCTGGGTCAGTCAGTATCTTACCATGAGAAATGTCTGAAACACTTTATAAAGAAATTGTATGGGAGTCTGGTGGTAACACAGCAGGTTAAACACATGTGGTGCAAAGCACAAGAACTGGCGTAAGGATCCTGGTTCGAGCCCCTGGCTCCCCACCTGCAGGAGAGTTGCTTCACAGGCGGTGAAGCAGGTCTGCAGGTGTCTATCTTTCTTTCCCTCTCTCTGTTTTCCCCTCCTCTCTCCATTTCTCTCTGTCCTATCCAACGATGATGACAGTAACAACTACAACAATAAAAAAAGAAAGAAATTGTAAGTTAATTTGCAATTTTAAACAAATGTCAGATGAAAAATAAGTAATGCAAAATGATCCATCTCCTGGGACACCAAAAAACCAAAAGCTTTTGAATATTAAAAAAAAAAAAATTATGGGGGAGTTGGGCTGTAGCGCAGCGGGTTAAGCATAGGTGGCGCAAAACACAAGGACCGGCATAAGGATCCCGGTTCGAACCCCGGCTCTCCACCTGCAGGGGAGTCACTTCATAGGCGGTGAAGCAGGTCTGCAGGTGTCTATCTTTCTCTCCTCCTCTCTGTCTTCCCCTCCTCTCTCCATTTCTCTCTGTCCTATCCAACAATAACAACAACAATAATAACTACAACAATAAAACAACAAGGGCAACAAAAGGGAATAAATAAATAAAATAAATATTTTTTTAAAATTAGGGCGATGTGAATCAGGTGATAGTGCAGCGGGTTAATCGCACATGGCGTGAAGTGCAAGGACGGGTGTAAGAATCCCAGTTGGAGCCCCTGGCTCTCCACCTGCAGGGGAGTTGTTCCACAGGCAGTGAAACAGGTCTGCAGGCGTCTTTCTCTCCCCCTCTGTCTTCCCTTCCCTCCATTCCTCTCTGTCCTATCTAACAATGACAAGATCAGTAACAACAATAATAACTACAACAATAATAAAAAAACAAGGACAAAAGGGAAAATAAATAAATATTTTTAAAAATTCGGGGGAGGCCATTCTGTATCTCACCAAATTAAGTGCACATCATATGAAGCACAAAGACCTGTGCAAGGATCCTGGTTCGAGCCCCCAGCTCCTCACCTGCAGGGGGTCGCTTCAAAAGCAGTAAAGCTGGTCTGCAGGTGTCTTTCTCCCTCTCTTGTCTCCCCTCCTCTCTCAATTTCTCTCTACCCTGTCCAATAAAATGGAAAAACATGGCCTCCAGGAACAGAGGATTCATAGTGTAGGCACTGAGCCCCAGTAATAACTCTGGAGGCAATAAAAAAAAGAATTAGGGAGAGGAGCCAGGTGGTGGCACACCTGGTGAAGTGCACACATTACAGTGCACAAGGACCCAGGTTCAAGCCCCTGATCCCGACCTGCAGGAGGGAAAGCTTTGCAGATGGTGAAGTAAGGCTGCAGTGTCTCTCTGTCTCTTTCCCTATTTTCCCCTCCCATCTCAATTTCTGTCTCTATTCAATAATAAATAAATTAAATTAAATAACTAGGGAGGTAGCATAGTGGTTATGCAAAAGATTTTCATACTTGAAGCTCTGAGGTTCCAGGTTCAATCCTCTGTACTACCATAAGCCAGCGCTGAGCAGTGCTTCGCTATTTCTTTCTCTGCAACATTCTCATTGAAATAAAAATAAATAAAATGTTTAAAAAGAAAACAAACTTACTGTCTTTTCCATTATAAAAATTTGGTTCCCCCTTTAAGGTAATTAAAGTTTTTAAGATTATCATTACTATTAATTACTATTATTATTGTTATTATTACTATTTTGGCCACAGGGCTTCACTTGGGGCTTTTGCACCGGCACAATTTCCCCACTTCAGGAAGACTTTTCCTCCCCATCCCTCCCCTCCCAGACAGAGGAGAGAGACAGTAAAAGACAGATGCAGCTTGTGAAGCTTGCTCCTTGCATAATGCTCTTGAAGGCCAGGGTCTTGGACCTTGGTCCTAAGGTGTGATAAAGTAAATATTCTATAGAGTGAACCATCTCCTAGCTCCCTTTAGGTTTATTTAAAGAGAGGAGGAAAACAGAGAGCACACCACCACTCTGTCATAATTGTTACTGGAATAGAAACTGGGATCTTGCCCATGTAAGTTCTAGGCCACCTCTCTGGCCTCTTCCATTAGACTCGTAATGAGTACACAGATATTTCTCTGACATTATAAACACAAACCTCATCAAGAAATCATTTACCGGTTCAAGCCTTGGCTCCCCACCTGCAGGGGACTTGCTTCACAAGTGGTGAAGCAGATCTGCAGGTGTCTTTCTCTCCCCCCCCCCCCACATTTCTCTCTGTCCTATCCAACAACAATGACAACAATAATAACAATAATAAACAAGGGCAACAAAAGGGAATAAATAAATAAAATTAATATTTTAAAAAAACAAGGACAACAAAAGGAAATAAGTAAATATGTTTAAAAAATCACTTATATAGCTCAGCAAAAATGCTGCGTAGTCAAACACCGAAGGCATTTAGGTTAAACCTGGGACTTATAGTAAGGTGTCTTCTATTATTGAAATTAAATTTAAAAATATTTATTATTGGAGGCAGAGCTTCACACATGAGTGATTTCACCTTTCCTAAGCCAACTTTTTGATTTAGAGAGACACACACACATAAAAGAGTAGAGAGCACAATACCAGACCTTCCCCCAGTGCCATAGCACCTCCAGTGGGATGCCAGGGTTCACACCAGGCCTGGATGCATGGCAAGGCATACAGTGTACCGAGTAAGCTGTCTTCAGCCCAAAATTACTATTATTATTATTTTGGCCTCCGGGGTTATTGCTGGGGCTTGGTGCTTGCACTATGAATCTACTGCTCCTGGAGGCCATTTTTTCCCATTTTGTTGCCCTTGTAGTTGTTATTGTTGGCGTTTATGTTGTTGTTGGAGAGGACAGAGAGAAGTGGAGAGGGGGGAGAGAAAGACGCCTGTAGATCTGCTTTTCCGCCTGTGAAGCGACTCCTCTGCAGATGGTGAGTCGGGTTCGAACCGAGATCCTTACGCCAGTCCTTGTGCCATGTGTGCTTAACCCATTGTGCTACCACCTGACCCCCAGACCTAATATTTTATATCTAGTTTTTAAAATCTAAAATGACAAACTCAACAAAATGCATACCTATAGTACAAGATTTAGGGATTATGAAGATGGGAAGTAGCATGATAGTTATGCAAAGAGACTCATACCTGAGGCTCCAAGGGGTCCTGGGTTCAATCCCCACATTACCACAAGCAGAGCTGATTGGAGCTCTGGTAGAAAGTTAATTAATTTGCCATTATTGTCATTATTTGGATCATAGCCCAGGCCTCACTGCCTGATTAAGCCTTTTAGTATACTGAGAGACCAGAGGAGCTGGCCGGCAAGTGCCCATGTTACAATGCAAAAGGATCAGGGTTCAAGTTCTTGGGACCCACCTACAGCTGAAAGCTTCACAATTGGTGAAGCAGTACTGCAGGTGTTTCTCTTTATCTCCCCCTCTCTTCCTCTCCCCGGCCCTCTAGATTTGTCTGTATCCAATAAATAAATAAAATATTGAGAAACAGAGAGAGACACCACAACACTGGAACTTTAGGGTCCAAGAGTACAGTTTAGAAGTAGAGCACATCCTTGCACATATCATATGTCAGAGCTGAGCTGATCTGTGGTTTAAAAAAAAAGGGTTTAAAGTGGGGCTGGGCGGGGGCACACCGGGTTAAACACACATCGTATGAAGCGGAAGGACCTGCATATGGATCCTGGTTTGATCCCTGGCTCCTCGCCTACAGGGTGGTCACTTCACAAGCTGTGAGGCAGGTCTGTAGGTGTTTATCTTTCTATCTTCCCCCTCTCCTCTCAGTTTCTCTCTGTCCTGTCCAATAAAAATGGAAAAAATGGCCGCCGGAAGCAGTGAATTCACAGTGCAGACACAGCCCCAGCGATGACCTGAGAGGCAAACAAAAGGTTTATTAAAGGGGGTTGTAGTGCAGCCGGCTAAGGGCATATGGCACAAAAGCACAAGGACCGACCTAAGGATCCCAGTTCGAGCCCCCGCTCCCCACCTGCAAGGGGGTCACTTCACAAGCAGTGAGTCACATCTGTAGGTGTATTATCTTTCTCTCCCCCTCTGTCCTCCCCTCCTCTCTCGATTTCTCTCTGTCCTATCCAACAACAATGACATCAGTAACAACAGTAATAATAACCACAACATCGATAAAACAACCAGGGCAACAAAAGGGGAAAAAAATAGCCTCCAGGAGCAGTGGATTCGTGGTGCAGGCACTGAGCCTCAACAATAACCCTGGAGGCAAAAAAAAAGTTTATTAAATGTAACTTGTAGTTTATTTAATGAAATAGTTATTGGGGCTGGGTGGTGCACCTGGTTGGGCACACATGTTACACATGTGCGAGGATCTGGGTTCCAGCCCCTAGTCCCCACCTGCAGGGGGAAGGTTTTGCAAGTGGTGAATCAGGGCTGCAGATGTCTCTCTGTCCCTCTCCTTCTCTATCTCCAACTTCCCTCTTGATTTCTGACTGTCTATATCCAAGAAATAAAGATAATAAAAAATTGAAAACAATTTACTTTAAAAAATAATAATAAAAGTTATTTACCACTTTTTAGTACCAAATACTGTCTTACAAATGTTAGCTACTGGCAGTTGTATGCAACTATTATAGTTACAACCATTGTAGTATTTTTATGTAAACTAAAATTTTGTTAGTTACATTTCTTTTTTGTTAACATTTTTATTTATTATTGAATAAAGACAGAGAAATTGAAGGGGAGGGGAGACAGAGAGGGAGAGAGACACACACATGCAGTTGTGCTTCATCAGTTGTGAAGCTTTCCTTCCCCCTGCAGGTGAGGTCCTTGTGCACTGTATGTGAGCACCGCCTGGCCCCTAGAATTACATTTCTGTTTGACAGTGTAAGCATCTTTCCTGATCCAACTTTGTAATCCCATTGATTTAGAATAGTAAGCATTGGGAGTCGGAGCAGTAAGGTGTAGGGTAGGGCGGTGGGTTAAGCGCACGTGGCCAAAGCACAAGGACCCCCGATTCGAGCCCTCAGCTCCCTACCTGCAGGGGAGTTGCTTCATAGGCAGTGAAGCAGATCTGCGGGTGTCTTTCTCTCCTCCTCTCTGTCTTCCCCTCCTCTCTCCATTTCTCTCTGTCCTATCCAACAACGATGACATCAGTAACAACAACAATAATGACTACAACAATAAAACAACAAGGGCAACAAAAGGGAATAAATTTAAAAAAACTTAAAGAATACTAAGTATGGAATTTATCCAGTACGAATCTATCAAATTAATATTCAAGCATAACATTTAATTTTTTTTAATTGCCTTTTTTTTTTTTTCAGCTTTACCAACAGGGGCGTTTATGTCAACTGGGCAGTGAATTTTGTGAATTGGAAGTTTTTGCTAAGGTCTTGAGAGCTTTGGATAAAAGGTAAATTTCTTTTTTTAAGGTGGTAAAATAACATAACTTAAAATATACCATTTTGTGACCATGTTTAAGTATATAACTTAAGTGGCATGAAGAACATTTTACATTATAATGAGTCTGTACCATCACTGCTTTGTTAATACCATTACTTTGCTTTATTTATTTATTTATTTATTTATTTATTTATTTATTATTCTTAATTTGATAGAACAAGAAAAGTTGAGAGAGGAGAGAGAGATAGAGAGAAGGGAAAAAAAATTTTAATAAAAAGAGAGAGGGAGAGACGCCTGCACCAGTGCTTCACCACTTGTGAAGCATACCCCTCTGAAATGGGAGCCAGGGACAGGAACCAGGGTTTTTGCACATAGTAATGTATACATTCAACCAGGTGTGTCACCACCATCCCCCAGCCCCTTTTTCCCTCTCAGTCTCTACCCAATAAAATAAAAATAAACAAAATATTAAAAGACAGCATAACTACTACTGCCCTCATTCAGAAGACTTTCTAGAAAAACACATTTTTTAATTGGTTTATTAGAGAAATAATGATTTACAGAGCAGTTGTCACATGGGTGGAATCTCTCCTCCCTCCATGATGGGTGTCTGCACACTCCCCTAGCAACTTCAGTCCTTTTACACCAGGAAAACCCACTGCCTTTTGTGAGGGAGCCAATTTATCCATCAGTATTTACTTAGAGACTGAGAGATAAACACCTGCCTGCACAGAGTATAATGCTAATGTGCGCATCTCTCCCGTATCCAATTAAACACACATACAAAATCTACAGAGAATACTTTGATTTCAGAAGAAAGTCACATCTGTGTTTCTTAGCAGTCCTATGCATTTTCATTTAATAAGAATCAGCATTGTATGAACATTATGGTCATCATATTATTAATTTATCATAGTATGTACGAATGATAACAATAAAAGAATATTGTGGGGCCAGGTGGTAGCGCACCAGGTTAATAAGTGCTCATAGTGTGAAGCGCAAAGACTGGCACAAGGATCCTGGTCACATTGTTTCATTAATTCAAGAAAGGGAGATTAATTAATCTTCCCCAGTGTGCCTGTTAACATGTAAAAGGCCTCTGAGTTTGATACCAGCACTGCTTTCCCCCACCATACCACAACCCCCCCCCTTAAAAAAAAGAGAAGGGCTCTTGGTCAGAGTGGGTGACATGACTTTTGATTGTACTTATTCTGCATACTGTTCAGTACTACCACTTTTTCCTGACCAGTATTTCTTTCTTTCTTTTTCTTTTTGTTCCTCCCAGAGCACTGAGCAGCTCTGGCTTATGGTAGTGCAGGGGATTGAACCTGGGACTTTGGAGCCTCAGGCAGAGAGTCTCTTTGCATCACCATTATGCTATCTACCCCTATTTCTAAGAAAATAAAAATATGGTTTTTACAAAGCATGGCTAATCTGTGATGTGAACATTGCCAAGGTTGTTTCACTTGCTCAACAAAGTAAGTACTTATTGAATGCCTGTTTTCCATAGGTACTGCCCTAGATGCTGGGGTTATAGTAGTAAATGTGCAACATCTCTTCCTTATAGAGTTTATATTTTATTTAAAAAAAACATATACATGTATGTATTATTTCATATGAAATAGAGGATCACATGTGAGAGAAAGAGAAGCCATGGCACTGGGGATTGAATCAGGAGCCTCAGACATGTAAGTCCTGTGCTCTCTCAGCTGAACTATTTCCTTGACCACTGTATTTTATTCTTAATAATATTTTTGCATGTGCAATCAGGAGCTTACACGTGTACAGTTTCACAGCTCCTAGGCAGCTTTTTTGTCCACATAGACAAAGACAGAAGGAGAGGAGAGACACCAAGTACAGCACCAGAGCTCCCATGATATTTACACGTGGTGTTGGGACTCAAACCTGGGCACCATTCACATGGTGTGCCATTGAGTGCCCTACCAAGTAAACTATTTCTGTGTCTGGGGGAGGGGGAGAGAATGAAAGAATACGTGTGTGTGTGTGTATGTGTGTTTGTGTGTGTGTGTTTCCATAGAGGCAGAGAAAGAAGCAATCGTATCTAAGCTTCCTTCAGTATGTTGGGGGTCAGGCTTGAACTGGGGTCACACACACAAAGCAACACCCTAAGTGAGCTATCCCCCCCAAATTTGTGTCCTAGAGAGGATGATAAAAGTAACATTTCACTTTTCACGGATACCTTTGAAATATGGCGTACTTGGCATACAGTTCCCAGTTCGAGCCCCCTGCTCCCCACCTGCAGGGGGTTGCTTCGCAAGCAGTGAAGCAGGTCTGCAGGTGTCTATCTATCTCTCTTCCTCTCTGTCTTTCCCTCCTCTCTTGATTTCTCTCTGTCCTATCCAACAACAATAACAACTACAACAAGTGCAACAACAAGGGCAACAAAATGGGAAAAAATGGCCTCCAGGAGCAGGGGATTCCTAGTGCAGGCACCAAGCCCCAGTGATAACCCTGGAGACAAAGAAAAAAAAGGGGGGGTGGGCGGTGGCGCAGTGGGTTAAGCACATGTGGTGCAAAGCGCAAGGACCAGCATAAGGATCCCGGTTCGAGCCCCCGGCTCCCTACCTACAGGGGAGTCACTTCACAGGCAGTGAAGCAGGTCTGCAGGTGTCTGTCTTTCTCTCCCCCTCTCTGTCTTCCCCTCCTCTTTCCATTTCTCTGTCCTATCCAACAACAAACAACATCAACAATGGCCATAATAATAACCACAACGAGGCTACAACAACAAGGGCGACAAAAGGGGGAAAAATGGCCTCCAGGAGCGGTGGATTCATGGTGCAGGCACCGAGCCCAGCAATGACCCTGGAGGGAAGAAAAAAAAAAAAAAAAGAAATATGGCCTACTTACTAAGTCTGTAGAGAATCATCTTGGTTAGTTCATTAATTAAAACTAATCAGGGCCGGCAAAATAGCTCACTTGGGTTGTGTGCTGTTTTGCCATATGCATGACGACCCAGGTATGAACCTGGGCCCCCACCACTTTGCAGGAAGGTTTCCCTACTGTGTTCTCTTTAACTGTCTCTGTCTGCCTCTTTGTCTCTTTCAGTCTTTAAAAGTCAGTACAAAGCAGTGAAGCCCTGGTGATGACCAGAAAGGGAGGAAAAAAACTAATTTGAAAAAATAATATATATAACTTTGAGAAAGCTGTAGAGAACCATTTTTTCCCCTTTCTATTCTTATTTATTTGTCATTAGTGTTTTTCTGGAACTTTGCACCTGTATGATTCCACTATTCCTGTGGTCTTTTTTGGGGGGAGGGTGGGGTTATAAGAGACAGAGACACGCATAGTCAAGTGGGTGCTTTTACCAGGTGAGCTATCTTGTGGACCCCTATTAAAACTGAATATGTATTTAATTAATTTTTTATTGGATAGAGACAGAGAGAAATCAAGAGTGAGGGGAGCTAGGGAGAGAAGAAGAGAGACATCTGCAGCACTCTTTCACTGCTGATGAAGTTTCCTGCCTGCAGGTAGAGACCAGGGGCTTGAATCCAGGTTCTTATGGATCCTTGTATATGGTATGTGTTCACTTAATTAGGGGCGCTATGGTCCAGCCCTTCTAGAAGAAGTTATAAACATATTTTTTGCTTTTAAAAAAGGTCTGCCCCATAAATAAATCTTCAAAAAAAATTTTTTTATGTTAAAAGTTCTATTGGGCCAGCAAGATAGCTCACCTGGATAGTGTAAATACTTTGTTATGTGCACGACCCAGGGGTAGGAAGAAAAGCCCTGCCCCATCCCAAGTGAGGCCACATGTAATGACGGCCTGGCCAGAATGACCTAGCTCACCGAGGGCCATGTGACTGATTTGAGCTTAGACTAGCCTACAGGGAACCCTCAGTGTAGTTCAGCTCCATCAGCAAAAGCACGAAAACAAACAAAAAAAAAAAACAGAAAAGTGAAACCCACTGAGATTCTTCTTGAACCTTCCAGTTTTTGGACTGAGTCTTATGCCTCCTGCTGGCATAGGGCACCTCACTTCCCAGAGCTGGGGAAACCCTGCTTTAAATTAAAAACAAGCCAGTATACATCGTAAAAAATATAAATCTGTATATATTTTTTTCCTTCTTGGTTATTGCTGGGGCTCAGTGCTGGTACTATAGATCAAAAAGAGTAGGAGAGAGAAAGATAGACACCTGCAGACCTGCTTCACCGATTGTGAATTAATCCTCCTGCAGGTTGGGGAGCAGGGGGCTCAAAACAGAATCCTTGAGCAGTTCCTCGCACTTAGTACTATGTGCTCTTAACCCGGTATGCCACTACCCAGTCTTTGATCTGTAATTTTTTTGACTTTTTAAAAAATTATCTTTATTTATTGGATAGAGACAGACAGAAATCGAGAGAATGGGGGGGGGGGGAGATAGAGAGGGAGACAGAGAGAGACACCTGCAGCATGGCTTCACCACTCATAAAACTTTGCCCCTGCAGGTGGGGTTGGGGGGCTTGAACCTGGGTCCTTGCACATTGTAACATGTGCACTCAATCAGGTGCACCACCACCTGGCCCCTCTGTATTTTTTTTAACATAAAAGTTTACAGTAAAAGGAAGATAAAAGACTTGGGAGACAAGGTTGGGGAAAGAAAAAGAAAAGAAACCTGAAGGCTGAATTAAAGCTGAAGATAATGTGTGTGGGGGGTTATATTTCTTATTTTCTTATTTTGCACACTACTCTTCTTAAGTGTTCTAGGATCATTTGATGATCTACTAAGTAAAAATAATAAGTAGATTAAGTTATGTATTATGGCCTCATAACTCACAAGACTGAAGAAACTTTGTTTTGTTTGATCAGTAATGGTACTATTACGTTTGACAAAGCAAGTTAACAATTTACGAAAGGATAAAATATGTTACCTTTATAAAATAATCTTTTCATTTTCTTTCAGACATTTGCTTCATCATTGTTTCCAGGCTTTGATGGATCACGGTGTAAAAGTTGCTTCAGTCTTGGCATACTCATTCAGTAGACGGTGCTCTTACATAGCAGAATCAGATGCTGCAGTAAAAGAGAAAGCCATTCAGGTTGGCTTCGTTTTAGGTAAGTAGTGGTAAAAGTAAAGGAGTATTTTGTCCTGTGATATGATTTAGAATTAACTTTACTTATATTCAAGAATTTTCCAGGGCCGGTGGTGGTGCACCCGGTTGAGTGCACCTGTTACTCAAGTTCAAGCCTCTGGTCTCCATCTGCTGAGGGGAAACTTCATGAGCAGTAAAGCAAGTGCTGTAGACCCCTCCTTTCTCTCCATCTCTATCTCCCTCTCTTCTTAGTTTCTCTCTGTTCCATCAAATAAACTAAAAAGAAAAGGAAAAATGGGGGGTTGTGTGGCAGTGCACTGGTTTAAGCGTGTAGTGCAATGTGCAGGGGTCCCGGTTTGAGCATCTGGCTCCCCACCTGCAGGGGGGTCATTTTGTAAGCAGTGAAGCAGCTCTGCAGGGGTGTCTTATCTTTCTCTCCCCATCTCTGTCTTCCCCTCCTCTCTCAATTTCTCTCTGTCCTATCAACAACAGCAACAACAACAATGGAAAAACGGATGGCTATCAGGAGCAGAGGATTCATGGTGCAGACACTGAACCCCAGTGATAACCCTGGAGGCAAAAAAGGGGAAAATGGCTTCTAGCTCTGGAGCCGTGGATTTGTGCGCAGGCACTGAGCCCCAGCTGTAACCCTGGTGGCAATAACAAATAAATATATAAATGAATAAATAATTTTTTCAGAACAGCCTGAATAAGTCTACATAGGTAGTTGTGAAAGAAAGATCATAGGAACATGTATGATTTATTGAATATTAACTTTATGCTAAGTATTGCATTAGGTATTTTAAATGATCTTGCTCTGAATCCTCATGACATTCCAGTGATGTGTTGGTATTAATAGCATTTTTAAAATGAGGAAACAGACTAAAAGAAGTTAAGTAACTTGCTTACGTTTCATAGCTAGTTGTGGAGCTATGTTTAGAATACTTTGTTTATATTATTCTAAACCACATATTTTGCTACCATGTCATCCTGTTACCAGTTTATTTGACCCTTTTACCAGCTTACTATTTGCTGAGGCATAGGGCTTAATTCTTTTGGGACTTCAGTTTTCTCCTTGTTTCAGAGATGTGGTGCTCATAGATTGTTTACTGTTTTTTTCCCCCACCAGGGTGATTCTGCTGGGGCTTGGTGCCTACACACTGGTGGCTATTTTTTCCCTTTTATTTTTATTTGGTAGGACAGAGAAATTCAGAAGGGAGAGGAAGCTAGAGAGTAAAAGAGAATGAAAGATACCTGCTTGGAAGCTTCCCCTCTATAGCTTGGGGCCAGAGACTTGAACCTGGGTTCTTGCACATGGTAACATGCTCTGCTGGGTGCACCACCACCTAACTCAGCCCCCATTTCCTTTCCCTCCTCTCCCCTCCCCTACCTTCCCCTCTCTCTCAATATTTATTTAACAGGAGAGTGTGCACGCACATGAGCACATTTTTGCACATTAGCAGGGCATCATGCATATATATATGTATATGTAACGGAAATATTGACAAGGCCGTAGGATAAGAGGGGTACAATTCCACACAGTTTCCACTACCAGAACTCCCCATCCCATCCCCTCCTTTGAAAGCTTTCCTATTTATCCCTCTGGGAATATGGACCCAGGATCGGTATGGGGTACAGAAGGTAGAAGGTCTGGCTTCTGTAATTACTTCCCCGCTAAACATGGGCATTGACAGGTTGATCCATACTCCCAGCCTATCTCTTTCTTTCCCTGGTGGGGCAGGGCTCAGGGGAAGCGGGGCTCCAGGACACATTGGTAGGGTTGTTTGCCTAGGGAGGTTCGGTTGGCATCATGGTAGCATCAGGAACCTGGTGGCCAAAAAAGCATTAAGATATAAGGCAGAACAAATTGTTGACTAGTCATGAACCTAAAGGCAAGAATATTGAATATTAAGATTTGGGGCCTCCATTTTGGAAAAAGCTAGTAGGTCTGTTTTAGGCATATTCCAAGGGGCCCATGGCTTTACTAGGTTTTTTTTTTTTTCCTGAGTCTGACAGCTAACATGCAGGTGGACCTAAGGTGTTGTCTGGGGAAATGGTGTCAATAGTTGGAAAAAAGACTAGAGAGCTGTATTTGGGAAGAGAGTAGCTCCCAAGTATGGTAAAAGTATATAAATATAGTTAACTGTAAACCCCATCGATTTGAAGGACGTCATTTTTAGCATATTCAGTGATCGCATTCAGGACTTTACATCTGTAAGTCAAGCCCACTTATCACTGTACCACCTCCCAGGCTATAGCACATTTCTTTTTCTAAAAAGAACATTTAGTGTTTGCCTCTGATAGTCATATAGAATATAAGTTGTAACAAAGCTTTATCACCACAGAGTATCTGTAACTGAAATGTTTTGTGGTATTATGAATGCTAGTAAGGATATTCCTTCATTCCTTGAAAGTCATGCAAAAATACATATGGGAAAAATTAGTATCCAAAAAGTATTTAGGAACCGGTGAGGAGAGTTAATGTTGATTAAAGTCCCGTCATTTCCACAAACATTTCTACCAATCTATCCAGTATAATGGTTAAGATTGAAGAGCTATCATAGAGCTAGAATTAAGTCCTACATCCTAACAGATTCATAGTTTTAAAAATTACTGCAATGTGAAAAACTTCTTGCCAGAAATAGTCGTGATGGATATAATATTTTAATGACATGTTTATTGACTTATAATTTACATGCCATGCAATATTGCTCACTAATGTATGTGATTCAGGTGTTTTTAATACA
The DNA here is from genome assembly GCF_950295315.1 of Erinaceus europaeus. Taxonomy (NCBI): domain Eukaryota; kingdom Metazoa; phylum Chordata; class Mammalia; order Eulipotyphla; family Erinaceidae; genus Erinaceus; species Erinaceus europaeus. The sequence continues at coordinate 67,481,873 of NC_080173.1, forward strand.
TCAGTTATAAGAATATTACAGTAAATTTCAGAACATTCTCATCATTCCAGAAACCTGTATCTATTAGCTTGCCTCTTCATTTTCTTCCAGCCCTGTAAGTATACTGTCTGTACATTTCTGTCTATGCATTTACCTGGATATTCACATAAAAGAAATCATAAAATGTGGGGCCACGTAGTAGTGAACCTGGTTGAGCAGACATAATGCATCATGCAAAGACCCGGGTTCGAGCCCCCCGTCCCCACTTCCAGGGGGAAAGCTTTGCAAGTGATAAAGCAGTGCTGCAGGTGTCTCTCTTTCTCTCTCCCTCTCTAGCTCCCCTTACCCTTTCATTTTCTGGCTGTCTCTATCCAACAAATAAGATCTAAAAAAAATTTTTTTAATTATAAAATGTGTGATCTTTGCAACCTGAATATTTGCATTGGATAGAACATCAGACTTGCATCCGTGAGTTTCCATGAGTCCTTAGCATTACACATGCCAGAGTGATGCTGAGGTCTTCTTTTTCCTTTTCATTCTCTATGTTTTAATGATAAATCTGTGTATTATAAATAGACTATATTTCTGGATATAATGTATACAATCTTTGTGACGGGCTTGTTCTCTATTAAGCATGTTTTCAAGGTCCACCTATATTGTAGAGCTAGAATTGAAATTTTGTATTACTGCTTTTTTATTTATTTATTTTATCTTTATTTATTTATTGGGTAGAGACAGCCAGAAATTGAGAGGAGGAGGGGAAATAGAGAGGGAAACAGAGAGACACTTGCAGACCTGCTTCATCACTTGCAAAGCTTTCCCCTTTCAGGTGGGGACCAGGGGCTCGAACCTGGGCCCTTGTGCACTGTAATGTGTGCTCAACCAAGTGTGCCATTGGCCCCGTTTTTTATTTTTATTTTTTAAATTAAGTAATTAATTATGGATAGACAAAAATTGAGTGGGAAGGGGAAGTTAGGGAGAGGAAGGAGGGGGAGAGAGAGAGAGAGACACCTGCAGCACTGTTTCACCACTTGTGAAGCTTTCCTCCTACAGGTGGGAACTGGGGGCTGGAACCTGGGTCCTTGTGCACTCTAATATGTGCGCTTAACCAGGTGCGCCACCACCCAGTCCATATTTATGTTTAATTATTTATTGCCTTGAGAGTTATCACTGGGACTCGCTGCTGGCACTACAAATTCACTGCTCCTTGCCTCCCTCCCTCCCTCCCTCCCTCCCTCCCTCCCTCCTTCCTTCCTTCCTTCCTTCCTTCCTTCCTTCCCTCCTTCCTTCCTTCCAACCCTTCCTTCCCTTCCTTCCTTTCTTTCTCTCTTTCTCTTTCTCACTTTTTTTCTTGTTTTTCTATTTTATTCAATAGGACAAAAAGTAATTGAGAGGGGTGGAGGAGAGAGAAAGATAAATGCCTGTAGACCTGCTTTACCACTTGTGAAGCATCCCTGCTGCAGGAGGAGGAAGGGCTCGAACCCAGATCCTTGTGTGGGGGTCCTTTTGCGTATTATTATGTGCACCTAACTGGGTGTGCCACTGCCTGCCCCCCCCTTTTTGTTTTAAATAAGACACAACACCCAGAGCTTCATATGTGATCCTGGGGACCTTATGTTTGAGAGTTATATGTGGGGTCAGGCAGTGGTGCACATCATATTGAGTGCAAGGACCCACACAAGGATACTGGTTCTAGTCCCCGGCTCCCCACCTTCAGAGGGGTTACTTCACAAGTGGTGAAGTAGATCTGCAGGTGTCTGTCTTTCTCTTTCCTTCTCTATCTCCCATTCTTCTCTCAGTTTCTCTCTGTCCTACTTGATAAAAATGGCAGCCAGGAGCAGTGAATTCTACTTTTACCTTTTCAAGTGGAATGTGAAACATTTTTATTCAAGTGAAAGTATACCCAACAACAAGAAAGAGAACATTCGGGTAGGCAGTCTCCAAGAAAGAAATGTCAAATGCCGGGAGTTGGGCGGTAGCGCATTAGGTTAAGCACACGTGGCACAAAGATCAAGGACCAGCGTAGGGATTCTGGTTCGAGCCCCCAGCTCCCCACCTGCAGGGGAGTCACTTCACAGGCGGTGAAGCAGGTCTGCAGGTGTCTTTCTCTCCTCCTCTCTGTCTTCCCCTCCTCTCTCCATTTCTCTCTGTCCTATCCAGCAATGACCACACAATAATGACTACAACAATTAAAAAAACAAGGGCAACAAAAGGGAACAAATAAATACATATTTTTAAAAAACTTAAAGAAATGTCAAATGCCTCAATTTTAATACTTCCAACAACATTAAAATAAGAAGGGCATAAATTCATGCTTCTTTCTCCCATCCCCATCACTCATTCCTCCAGACACAGATTTTAAAGAAACGAGGATAGAAACAAATAAGATAGGCAGTTTACCCCCACCCCAGGGGAGGGTATAGTCGTAAAGAATAATAGTTGGAAGAGGAGTAGAGTATTACATTTAATTTTTAAAATATTGGGCTGTATTGAGATATGTCAGTGGAACATAGGACTGGCATGTATGAGTCCCCAGGTTTGATGTCAAATCCCTGGCACTGCATATACTAAAGCTGAGTAATGCTCAGGTCCTCAATTTAAAAGAAAAGGATTGGGGCAAGAGGTGGTACACCTACCAGATGTACATATTACCTTGTGCTAGGACCTGGGTGGGTTCAGGCCTCCAGTCCCTACTTGTTTCATGAGCAACAGAATAGTGCTTTAAAGGTTCTAGTTCCCTCACGGAAAAAAAAAGGCCACAAGGAGCAGCGAAGTCATTGGGCAGGCACAAAGCCCCAGCAATAACCCTAGTGGCAAAAAAAAAAAGCAGCCAGAGTGGTGGTTTGCAGTAGATAGAGTGCAGCAGTTGCATGTACAGCCTTGAATTTGATATGACAAATACCAGAGTAGTGCTCTGTCCTTTCTCTCATCAAATTAACTTTTTAAAATTTGTACTGCTGATTGAATAGTGAGCCATAAGATTATATAATTACCAGTTGCTGTTCTACACTGCACTTACCACCAAAGTTTTGTGCTCCCACCTTCCCAGTAATAACCACCATAGTTTACACAAGTCTTAGAGATAGTTCTTTTTGTTTGTTTGTTTGCAAGTTCGTGTGTTTCAGTTCTAGATTCTAAATGAGTGAAACCCTTTATTAATTGTATTTCACCTCTTACATCACTAAGCAGAATCACCTCCAGTTCCATCTGTTATATCCCAAAGGATACTGTATCCTCTATTTTTTATTTCAGAATATTATTATTCCATGGAGTATGGATCCCATAACTTCTTTATCCAGTCATTTGTCACTGAGGGTTTAGGCTGCTTCCACTCTTCTAGCTCTTAACATTCTAGAGCAGAATCTAGAAGGATTGATTTGAAGTGGAGAAACAGTAGCTCCATAAACAACACAACACACAGTGTCTTGGAATGCTATGTGGAAGGTTGCTTTATTACTATTATTATTTCCTTTATTGGGGGATTAATGTTTTACATTTGACAGTGAATACAATAGTTCGTACATGCATAACATTTCTCAATTTTCCACATAGCAATGCAACCCCCCACAAGGTCCTCTGTCATCCTTTTCCAGTACCTGTACTCTCCCCCCGACCCAACCCAGAGTCTTTTACTTTGGTGCAATATAGCAACTCCAGTTCAGTTGGCTGCTTTTTATATATGTTAGCCTCATTACTCCAGTCAGTTGTTTAGTTAGAACTCTACATTTCTTTCCCAATAAAATGTTTGAGAGGGTAGATAGCATAATGGTTATGCAAATAGATGCTCATGCCTCAGGCTCCAGAGTCCTAGGTTCAGTCCCCCTCATCACCATAAGCCAGAGCTGATCAGTGCTCTGGTAAATAATAGTAGTAATAATAATAATAGTAAACTTGAAAATGTTTGTTTGAGGGACTGGGTGGTGGCACACCTGCTAGAGCACACATGTGACTGACTGCACAAGAATCTTGGTTCAAGCTCATGGTACTTAAAGCCAGTTCCTGCACATGGTAATGTGTGTGTAACCAGTGCACCACCGTGTGGCCCCAGATGATATTTTCTTAAAATGATGATCTTAGTGCATTCAAGCTGTTTCTTTTCTTTCCTTTTCTTTTCTTCTTCTTCTTCTTTTTTTTTTTTTTTAGTTTATTAGAGGATTAATGGTTTACAGTCAACAGTAAAATACAATAGTTTGCCGCCCTGCCAGCTTCTATGAAGCCAACATCACCCTGATACCAAAAGCAGACAGGGACACAACCAAAAAAGAAAACTACAGACCAATATCTCTGATGAACATAGATGCGAAAATATTGAACAAAATTCTAGCCAACCGGATACAGCAGTATATCAAAAAGATTGTTCCTCATGACCAAGTGGGGTTTATCCCAGGCATGCAAGGTTGGTTTAATATACGTAAGTCAATCAATGTGATCCACCACATCAACAAAAGCAAGACCAAAGACCACATGGTCATATCAATAGATGCAGAGAAAGCCTTTGACAAAATACAACATCCCTTTATGATCAAAACACTACAAAAAATGGGAATAGATGGAAAATTCCTGAAGATAGTGGAGTCTATATATAGCAAACCTACAGCCAACATCATACTCAATGGTGAAAAACTGGAAGCATTTCCCCTCAGATCAGGTACTAGACAGGGCTGCCCACTATCACCATTACTATTCAACATAGTGTTGGAAGTTCTTGCCATAGCAATCAGGCAGGAGCAAGGAATTAAAGGCATACAGATTGGAAGAGAAGAAGTCAAACTCTCTTTATTTGCAGATGACATGATAGTATACATGGAAAAACCTAAGGAATCCAGCAAGAAGCTTTTGGAAATCATCAGGCAATACAGTAATGTGTCAGGCTATAAAATTAACATTCAAAAGTCAGTGGCATTCCTCTATGCAAACACTAAGTTAGAAGAAATTGAAATCCAGAAATCAGTTCCTTTTTTTTTTTTTTCCCCTAGGTAAAGTAAGTTCCTTTTTCTATAGCAACAAAAACAATAAAATATCTAGGAGTAAACCTAACCAAAGAAGTGAAAGACTTGTATACTGAAAATTATGAGTCACTACTCAAAGAAATTGAAAAAGACACAAAGAAGTGGAAAGATATTCCATGTTCATGGGTTGGAAGAATTAACATCATCAAAATGAATATATTACCCAGAGCCATCTACAAATTTAATGCTATCCCCATCAAGATCCCAAGCACATTTTTTAGGAGAATAGAACAAATGCTACAAATGTTTATTTGGAACCAGAAAAGACCTAGAATTGCCAAAACAATCTTGAGAAAAAAGAACAGAACCGGAGGCATCACACTCCCAGATCTCAAACTGTATTATAGGGCCATTGTCATCAAAACTGCTTGGTACTAGAACATGAACAGACACACTGACCAGTGGAATAGAATTGAGAGCCCAGAAATGAGGCCCCACACGTATGGACATCTAATCTTTGACAAAGGGGCCCAGACTATTACATGGGGAAAGCAGAGTCTCTTCAACAAATGGTGTTGGAAACAATGGGTTGAAACATGCAGAAGAATGAAACTGAATCACTGTATTTCACCAAATACAAAAGTAAATTCCAAGTGGATCAAGGACTTGGATGTTAGACCACAAAATATCAGATACTTAGAGGAAAATATTGGAAGAAATTTTTTCCGCATAAATTTTAAAGACATTTTCAATGAAACAAATCCAATTACAAGGAAGACTAAGGCAAGTATAAACCTATGGGACTACATCAAATTAAAACGCTTCTTCACAGCAAAAGAAACCACTACCCAAACCAAGAGACCCCTCACAGAATGGGAGAAGATCTTTACATGCCATACATCAGATAAGAGTTTAATAACCAACATATATAAAGAGCTTGCCAGACTCAACAACAAGACAACAAATAACCCCATCCAAAAATGGGGGGAGGACTTGGACAGAATATTCACCACAGAAGAGATCCAAAAGGCCAAGAAACACATGAAAAAATGCTCCAAGTCTCTGATTGTCAGAGAAATGCAAATCAAGACAACAATGAGATATCACTTCACTCCTGTGAGAATGTCATACATCAGAAAAGGTAACAGCAGCAAGTGCTGGAGAGGGTGTGGGGTCAAAGGAACCCTCCTGCACTGCTGGTGGGAATGTCAATTGGTCCAACCTCTGTGGAGAACAGTCTGGAGAACTCTCAGAAGGCTAGAAACGGACCTACCCTATGACCCTGCAATTCCCCTCCTGGGGATATATCCTAAGGAACCCAACACATCCATCCAAAAAGATCTGTGTACACATATGTTCTTGGCAGCACAATTTGTAATAGCCAAAACCTGGAAGCAACCCAGGTGTCCAACAACAGATGAGTGGCTGAGCAAGTTGTGGTATATATACACAATGGAATACTACTCAGCTGTAAAAAATGATGACTTCACCGTTTTTAGCCGATCTTGGATGGACCTTGAAAAAATCATGTTGAATGAAATAAGTCAGAAACAGAAGGATGAATATGGGATGATCTCACTCTCAGGCCGAAGTTGAAAAACAAGATTAGAAAAGAAAACACAAGTTGAACCTGAAATGGAATTGGAGTATTACACCAAAGTAAAAGACTCTGGGGTGGGTGGGTGGGTGGGAAGAATACAGGTCCATGAAAAATGATGAATGAAATAGTGGTGGTTGTATTGTTAAATGGGAATCTGGGGAATGTTATGCATGTACAAACTATTGTATTTACTGTTGAATGTAAAGCATTAATTCCCCAATAAAGAAATAAATTATTGGGAGTCGGGCTGTAGCACAGCGGGTTAAGCGCAGGTGGCGCAAAGCACAAGTACCGGCATAAGGATCCCGGTTCGAACCCGGCTCCCCACCTGCAGGGGAGTCCCTTCACAGGCGGTGAAGCAGGTCTGCAGGTGTCTATCTTTCTCTCCTCCTCTCTGTCTTCCCCTCCTCTCTCCATTTCTCTCTGTCCTATCCAACAACAACAATAATAACTACAACAATAAAACAACAAGGGCAACAAAAGGGAATAAATAAATAAAATAAATATTTAAAAATTAAAAAAAAAATTAAAAAAAAAAAAAAAAGAAATAAATTATTTAAAAAAAAATCCACTGCTCCTGGAGGCCATTTTTCCCATTTTTTGCCCTTGTTGTTGTTATTGTTGGACAGGACAGAGAGAAATCAAGAGAGGAAGGGAAGACCTGCAGACCTACTTCACTACTTATGAAGCCACCCCCGCCTGCAAGTGGGGAGCCAGGGGCTCAAATGAACCCGGATCCTTACACTGGTCCTTGCGCTTCTCACTATGTGTGCTTCACCCGTTGGGCTACCACCCCAACATTGGTTCTTTATTTTTAATTTTTAATATTTATTTACTTATTTATTCCCTTTTGTTGCCCCTGTTTTTTTTATTGTGGTAGTTATCATTGTTGTTGATGTTGTTGGATAGGACAGAGAGAAATGGAGAGAGGAGGGGAAGACAGAGAGGGGGAGAGAAAGATAAGACACCTACAGATCTGCTTCACTGCCTGTGAAGCAACACTCCCTTCAGGTGGGGAGCCGGGGGCTCGAACCCAGATCCTTACAGTGGTCCTTGCGCTTTGCACCATCTGCGCTTAACCTGCTGCACTACCGCCTGACTCCCCCAACATTTACTCTTTATCCCCCTTCATTCCGGATTAATCTACAAGCCCTATTAACCAACTCCTACCTTTATTTTCTCTAGCCTCACTACTACAGTTTTAGTTCAGACTTACCTTCTGCCTGCCTCATTTGCCCCTCAGTATAGCTAAAGTCATCTTCCTAAAAAGCAAAGTGAATTAATTACATCCAGTCCTCTCAAATGTCAAGTCTCAGCATGACCCCACATCTAATTAAGGTCAGCATAGCACACCAGGATATGTTAAGATTTGGGTAGTAAGGGCGGTAGTGCACCTGGTTAAGCACACATCACGCACAAGGACCCAGGTTCAGTTTGAGCCTCTGCTCCCCACCTGCAGGGGTAAAGCTTCACAGGTTGTGAAGCAGGTCTGCAGGTGTCTTTCTCTCTCCCTCTTTATCTTCCCTCCCCTCTCAATTTCTCACTGTCCTATGAAATATAATAGAAAGGAAAAGAAAAAAAGGGAAAAAATAAGGAAAAAATGGCTAGGAGAAAAGGTGGATTTGTAGTGCAGGCATCGAGCCCCCAGTGATAACCCTGGTGGCAGTTAGAAAGATCTGGTTGGGGGCCAGGCAGTAATGCAATGTGTTAAGGGCAGGTGGCGCAAAGCAAAAGGAACAGCGTAATGATCCTGGCTCGAGCTCCCAGCTTCCGCCACCTGCAGGGGGGGTGCTTCACAGGCGATGAAGCAGGTCTGCAGGTGTCTTGAGAGCTTATTTGGAGGTTCGGAGGTTCTAGCAGGGGAGCACTCTATTCTCTAGCAGGGGTCCGTATCTATTCGGGGAAGGCCGTCCTCTTCGACAGAGCGCGCAGCTTGGGGAGGGACACACATGGAGCAGTGAGGGAGTAAGAGGACACCTGCCTAACTAGCCAGATCGGCTGAATCAACCCTGGCCATCAATGGGGTGACAGATGTCGCAGCCAGATCGCCCTCACATCTATGATGTCTTGTCTTTCTCTCCCCCTCTCTGTCTTCCCTTCCTCTTTCCATTTCTCTCTGTCCTATCCAATAACAATAACAATGATAAACAACAAGGGCAACAAAGGGGAAAGAGTGGCCTCCAGGAGCAGTGGATTCCTAGTGCAGGCACCAAACCCCAATGATAATCTTGGAGGCAAAAAAAAAAAAAAAAAAATAGAATAGTTTGTACATGTGTAACATTTCCACATAACGGTACAACCCCCGCTAGGTCCACCTCTGCAATCATGTTCCAGCACCTGAACCTCCCCCACACCCCCAGAGTCTTTTACTTTGGTGCAATAGACCAACTTCAGATTGTTTCTTAATTTCCTTTAAAAGAAAAAAAGAGAGAGAGATATAAGCAATCAACTCTACTTCTCTTAATTTTTTGTCCTTGGATATGCTACTATATATACAAAGAAAAATAAGTTTATTTTGTCATTGGGATTGAATATGAAGAAGCTGAAAGTATTTTATACATTGCAAAATGAAAATATTAGAATCATTTAATATAGTGCCTAGAAAACGTCGGCATGGACCATAGAGTATTCTTAGAGAGGTGAAACTCTACTCCTTGTTCAAGATCCCAACTTTGAGCCTTTCAATGAAATAATTCTCCTAGATCAAAGAGTTTGGCTTCACATTTAGTGTGTTGTTGTTGCTTTCTAGTGATTGACAAAATGTCTCAAATGACTGGGTTTTCTTTTCCTTTAGGTGGCTTTCTTTCAGATGCAGGCTGGTACAGTGATGCTGAGAAAGTCTTTCTGTCTTGCCTCCAGTTGTGTACACTGCATGATGAGATGCTTCACTGGTTCCGTGCAGTAGAATGTTGTGTGAGGTAAGCTGGAACACTTGAAATCCTGTATTGGTACTTAGTGGCTTGCTTGCTCACTCTCTCTCTCTCCCTCTCTCTCCCTCTCTCTCTGTCTGTCTCTCTCTCTGTCTGTCTCTCTCTCTCTCTCTCTCTCTCTCTCTCTCTATATATATATATATATATATATATATATAAATGGAACACTGACAAGAACATAGAATAGGAGGGATACGATTCCCACCAGAAGAGCTCCGTATCCCAACCCCTCCCCTGATAGCTTTCCTATTCTTTTTTTATTATTATTTTTTAAATATTTATTTATTTATTTTCCCTTTTGTTGCCCTTGTTTGTTGTTGTTGTTGTTATTTATGTTGTTAGATAGGACAGCAAGAAATGGAGAGAGGAGGGGAAGACAGGGGGAGAGAAAGATAGACACCTGTAGACCTGCTTCACCGCCTGTGAAGCGACTCTCCCGCAGGTGGGAAGCAGGGGACTTGAACCCAGATCCTTTCTCCAGTCCTTGCGCTTTACCCAACTGTGCTTAACCCGCTGTGCTACCGCCCGACTCCCAGTTTTCCTATTCTTTAACCCTCTGGGAGTATGAACCCAGGTTCATTATGGGGTGCAGAAGGTGGAAGGTTTGGCTTCTGTAATTGCTTCCCCGCTGAACATGGGCGTTGACAGGTCGATCCATACTCCCAGCCTGTCTCTCTCATTCCCTAGTGGGGTGGGGCTCTGGGGAATCGGGGCTCCAGGACACATTGGTGGGGTCGTCTGTCCAGGGAAGTCCAGTTGGCATCATGGTAGTATCTGGAACCTGGTGACTGAAAAAGAGTTAACATATAAAGCCATACAAATTGTTGATTAATCATGAACTTAAAGGTTGGAGTGTTACAGATGAAGGTTTGGGTGTCCGTTTTGGAAATAGCTAGTAGGTCTATTTTAGGTATATTCCATGGGCCCCATAACTTTATTAGTTTTTGCCTGAGCCTGACATCTGATATGTAGGTGGACCCAGGTTATTGTCTGGGAAGTTGATGGTGCAACTTGGAATGTTCCTACTGATGGCCACAAAATGCAAGTATGGACGTACAGGGATGTAGAGATTACATAGGCTCCGATGCTGAATATGGGCCCCAGATCAAATCTATGGGGTTTATAGTCAACAATATTTATATACTTTTCCCAGATTTGGGAGCTACTCTCTTCCTTGACCCAGCTTTCTAGCCCCCTATTCAGCCATGACTTAATGATTTTTATAGTTTTAGCTCTTTTAAGCAGAACTCCAACATTAGAATATACCTAAGTAATACGTATTTATTATTTTATTTTATTTTAATTTTTTCTTGCAACTAAGAAAAATCATTGGGGCTCCATGCTGGCACTAGAAATCCAGTCCCTGGTGGCCATTTTTTCCTTTCCCTTTTTTTTTTCTTTCTCTCTCTTTTTTTAAGTCAATCTTGTTTATGTTTATTTTTTGCCTCCAGGGTTATCGCTGGGGCTTGGTGCCTGCACTTTGAATTCACTGCTCCTGGAGGCCATCCCCCCCCCTTTTTTGCCCTTGTTGTTTATCATTGTGTTATTGTTGTTGTCATTGCTGTCGTTGTTGGATAGGACAGAGAGAAATCGGGAAAGGAAGGGAAGACAGAGAGGGAAAGAGAAAGACACCTGCAGACCTGCTTCACTGCTTGTGAAGGGACCCCCCCCACAGGTGGGGGGGCCAAGAGCTCAAACCAGGATCCATGTGCGCTTGACCCACTGTGCTACTGCCCACTGTTTTTTATATTAGTGATTTAATAATGATTTACAAAATTATGGGATAACAAGGGTATAATTCTACACGGTTCCCACTACCAGAGTTCTTTATCACCATTCCCTCCATTGGAAATTGCGTTCTCCAAAGGTCACAGATATAGGTTGACTATTATTTCCTTGACTATCTATCTATATTCATATATATATATATATTTGTTCAATTTTTCTATGGTTTTGCCTTCTTTTCTGTGTCACATCTATACCTATAACTACTTCCAAATTTTCTTCCTTTTTCCTCTTCTCTCTCCAAGTCCTGATGGAATTGGAGTTCAGAGCCCTCTAGTCATCTTCATCTAACAATTCTACCCCTTGGAGTATAGACCAAGGTTCTTTTTGGGGTGCAAAAGGTAGGAATTTTGGATTCTGCTAGACATGGGCATTGACAGGTCAATCCATATCCCCAGCCTGTTTCTATCCCTAGTGAGGTAGGCTGTGGAGAGGTGAGATTCCAGGACACATTGGTGAGATTATCTTTCCAGAGAGGTCAGGATGGGATTTTAGTCTCATGTGCAACTTGATGGCTGAAAGGCAGTAAGATATAAAATAGGGTAAGTGTTTAATAAACAGGGACCAAAAAGCAGAAATAGAACAGGGATCCTGGGTTAGAAAGAAGCTAGGAAGTCTATTTTAGATATGTTCCTAGGAGTCTATGACTTTAGTAATTTTTGTCTGAGCTTGATAGCTAACATGCAGGTGAATTAAAATTATTGTCCGGGGGGATGGTGTGAGAGATGAGAATAGAACTAGAAAACAGGGTTAGGGTAATGTAGCTACCAAATTCAAAGAAAATACAATTAACTGTTTACCCCATTAATTTGACCCAAGGCCCATATATATTCACATTTGGCACTGGATCCTGTGTAACCTTTGAGTCTCTTGTCAGTTTGATCCCATAGTTCATGGTCACAGCTGGGAATATTCTAGGTTGCACTCCTCGAGTGGCTTCCTCGAGTGGCTAGAGTATGCTGGCCCAGCCTTCCTTTGGAGAGTGGGGCAATCCCTACCATTGCTACTTTATGATGAGGGTAGGGTCCTTGAGAGGCCCACAAGAGGTTTTATGGTGATGTTTCTGATGGAAGTGATCAGTGATGGGGGAGAGAGGGATCTATTAGAGGTCTTGGCCCATATTGTCTGTGGGGGAATCCATCCCTTCTACTTTTTTATTGGATAGGACAGAGAAAACTTGAAAGGAGCAAGGGAGAGGGAAAGAGAAACACCTGCAGAACTACTTTACTGCTCGTGAAGCACCCCTTGTAGGTGACGGGGGTTGGGGGGCTTGGACCCAGGTACTGGGTGCACTACCATCCAGCCCCCTGAGTAATATTTTTATGTCGTTTCACTAGTCTGTACTGTCTTTCATTTCCAAAATATAATTAACTTTCTGTAAGCAGCTTAGATTTGAGTATTAGGAACCAAACTGTAATTTATACATCTTTTTGGTTTGCCATAGAACTTGTTTGTTCATTCATTAAACATATTTACTGGAAGTTTTGTATGTATCAGGAACTATGAGTAGACACAGAATGGTAAGAAAAAAAAAATAACCTTTTTTCTTTTCTCTCCTCCTCCTCTTCTTCTTTTCTTCTTCTTTTAACCAGAGCAGTACTTAGCGCTCAGCTCTGGCTTATGGTGATGCAGGGGGTTGAACCTGTGATTTCAGAACTTCAGTCTTTAGAATTATTATTATTTTTTTAATTTTTTTATAATTTTTTAAATAATATTTATTTGTTCCCTTTTGTTGCCCTTGTTGTTTTTTATTGTTGTAGTTATTATTATTGTTGTCGTCGTTGTTGGATAGGACAGAGAGAAATGGAGAGAGGAGGGGAAGACAGAGAGGAGGAGAGAAAGATAGACACCTGCAGACCTGCTTCACCTCCTGTGAAGCGACTCCCCTGCAGGTGGGGAGCCGGGGTTCGAACCGGGATCCTTATGCCGGTCCTTGTGCTTTGCGCCACCTGCGCTTAACCCACTGCGCTACAGCCCGACTCCCAGAATTATTATTTTTATCTCCCCTATCTTTATACCTGCTTTGTTTACATATGTAGAATTGTACGGAAGAAAATTAGCATTGAAGGAGTCAGGCGGTAGCGCAGTGGGTTAAGTGCACATGGCGCAAAGCGCAAGGACCGGCTAAGGATCCAGGTTCAAGCCCCTGGCTCCCCACCTACAGGGCCATCGCTTCACAGGCGGTGAAGCAGGTCTGTAGGTGTCTATCTTTCTCTCCCTCTCTCTGTCTTCCCCTCCTCTCTCCATTTCTCTCTGTCCTATCCAACAACGATGACAACAATAATAACTACAACAATAAAACAACTAGGGCAACAAAAGGGAATAAATAAATATTAAATAAATAAATATAAAAAAAAAGAAAATTAGCATTGAACTTTTTAAAAGGTTTATTTTTCAGAGCAGGCATAATTTCTCTGTTCCCCAGTTGTTTTGTCATTCAGGTTGAGAGACTGATAGGCAGGCAGGCACATGAGCACACATGTACATAGTACACACACACCCCACCACCAGAGTTTCTCCCAGTGCCATGGTACCTTCCAGGGTTTGAACCTGAACTGTGTGCATGGCAAGGGAGTCACCCTACCTAATAAAATCTCCCTCTAGCTATCCATGTTTTATTTTTAAAATAATGTTTTTAAACAGATGTATTTAAAGAAAAGCTAAACAGATGTAGAAGCAATTCTTTGTTTTCACTGTCCTGATTTTGTTTTATTTTTTGCCTGTAACATTCTGTTGTCCAGTTGTTGTTTTTTTTGTTCTTAGGATTTTTGTTGTTGTTTGCCTCCAGGGTTGTTGCTGGGCGGTAGCGCAGCAGGTGCAGCTCAAGGACTTGCGTTAGGATCCCGGTTCAAGCCCCTGGCTCCCCACCTGCAGGGGTTCCCTTCACAGGCGGTGAAGCAGGTCTGCAGGTGTCTATCTTTCTCTCCTCCTCTCTGTCTTCCCCTCCCTCTCTCCATTTCTCTCTGTCCTATCCAACAACGACAACAATAATAACTACAACAATAAAACAAGGGCAACAAAAGGGAAAATAAATACAAAAAAAAATTAAGAAAAAAAAAAAAAAAGATGGTCATGGCGGATTTGTAGTGCAGGCACTGAGCCCTAGCGACAGTAAAGAAAAAAAAGATGTTTTAACAAGATTTTAAAAAAAGTTTATAAAATTAACTTCTTGTAAATTATTCCAAGTCTATTTAGTTTACTGTACTTACAATCCTTTATTTTTGTGGGATGAAGAGTCATATTTCCTTTGTTATTTTAGTGATAATTTAAACCCTTTCACAGCTGTAGTGTTAATTGTTTGATATGAAGTCATTGTTGGTTTAAGATAAGACATTCCTTTTTTCTCTTTATTCATTCATTTATTTATTGGGTAGAGACGGCCATAATTGAGAGGGGAGAGAGTGATAGAGATGGTAAGAGACAGAGAGGCATCTGCAACACTGCTTCACCACTCGCAAAGCTTTCCCCCTGCAAATGGTGACCGGGGGGCTCAAATGCAGGTCTTTTGTAGTGTTGACAAAAATAATCTGTCACCTTTCTTTCTCTTTTCTGCCTATGTATCTTTGTAGAATTGGCAGACTAAACTTTTACATGGAATTTGAGGGACTATCCCTTTCTCTCTCTCTCCCTCTCCTTCCCTCCCTTTCTCAGTGTGGGTGTGTGTTTTCTTTCCTATATGTATCTTATCTATTAAATAAGATGGAGAGATTTTGAAGGAAGGGAGGGCAGGTGGGGGATTGAGAGAGATGTGCAGACCTCTGTCACTGCATATAGAGCTTTTCTTCAGGTGGGGAGCAGGGACTCAAACTCAGGTCCTTGTGCATGCTAATGTGTGTGCTTAGCCAGGTGTGCCACCAATTGGGTCCCTTTATTTTTATGAGAGTGAGAGAGAAAAGTCAAAGCACTGCTCATTTCTGCTGTATATAGTGCAAGGGAGTGAAAGTAGAGTCTCAGACTTGCAAGACCTATGCTCTACCACTAAGATACTTCCGCAGCCCAGGGACTAAACCTGGGACCTCAAGAGTCTCAGGTATGGTAGTATTTTGCGTAACTGCTCTGATGTCTCCCTAGGCCAGGAACTAGGTTTCTTCATCCACATTTGGAGAACCTTGAGAACTTGCCTTTTCATTAGGCTGATGAAGCAAAATTGTATCTTCAATTGGAACAAAAGTTCGTTGGATCATGTAGGCTGCTTAGTGTCAGCCCAGATGGACACACAGACCCTAAAACTCCATATGTTTAATTTGCACTTTTGTTTCAGTAGACAACCTGACAGGGACTGTAGAATATATCAAATCACGCTTTTCTGGCATAAATACTGAGTTTGATAGTCTTGTCATATTCAAATTAGTAAATAATTTCCAGAAACTCATTTTAGGGGGAGTATTACAGTGAAGCTTATTGGAAATGAAATTCTTTGTATTGTAGAAATGAGAAGTGAATGTGAATACTGTTCTTTTTAATCTCTACTTTTATAAAAACTCTGCTAGAACTTAAACTTTTTGTTAGTCAGCCATTTGGTTAGCTATCAAATCTATTTCTGATACTAATTCCTCTTAGTTTTCTTCTCCCTGTATGTGTATGTTGCTAAGGAATTGGTGGACATGTGATTTCACCCTTCCAGGCCATTTTTTCATTCAGCTAGAGTAACACATAAAGGGAAGACTCTCCAGCACCCAAGCCCCTCCCATGTGGTGCTGTGCAAGTGTTCTTCCTAGTGAAATATCTCTCTGACCTGCAATTATTTTTTTCCTAGTTTTTCTTCTGAGAGAATGGTTTTTCCTGGTTGCTTCCACTCTTCACTCACTACAATTGATCCTTTTTTATTTTATTTTTGTCTCCAGGGTTATCGCTGGGATTTGGTACCTGTACTACGAATCTACCACTCACAGAGGCTATTTTTCCCCTTTCGTTGCCCTTGTTGTTTATCGTTGATGTTGTTGTTATTACTGTCATTGTTGGATAGGACAGAGAAAATCAATAGAGATGGGGAAGATAGACAGAGGGAGAGAAAGTTAGACACCTACAGACCTGCTTCATCACTTGTGAAGCCACCCCCCTACAGGTGGGGAGCCAGGGGCTTGAACCGGGATCCTTATGCCTGTCCTTACGCTTCACACCATGTGCGCTTAACCTGCAGTGCCACTGCCTAGCCCCCTAATTGATTCTGTGTACTTGAGCCAAAGCAATTTTCATTTAGAGTAGCACTGACCAATATGCTAACCATTAACCAACCATATGTGACTATTAAATTTTTAGTGAATGAAAGTTAAAAATTAAAAATCGGGAGTTGGGTAGTATAGCACAGCCGGTTAAGCGCATGTGGTGCAAAGCACAAGGACTGGCGTAAGGATCCCAGTTTGAGTCTGCAGGTGTCTTCTATCTTTCTCTCCTCCTCTCTGTCTTCCCCTCCTCTCTTCATTTCTCTTTGTCCTATCTAACAATGACAACAATAATAACTACAACAATAAAAACAAGGACAACAAAAGGGAAAGTAAATAAATAAAATTTTTAAAAAATCTTTTTTAAGTCAGTTCCTTACCACAGTAAACATATTTCAGATACCTTTTTTTTTTGCCTCCAGGGTTATTGCTGGGGCTCAGTGCCTGCACCAAAAATCTACTGCTGGAGGCTATTTTTTCCCCTTTTGTTGCCCTTGTTGTTTTATTATTGTTGTGGTTATTATTATTGTTGTTATTGATATTATTGGATAGGGCAGAGAGAAATGGAGAGAGGTAGGGTAGACAGAAAGAGGGAGAGAAAGACACCTGAAGACCTGCTTCACTGCTTGTGATGAATCAATCCCCAGCAACACATGTACCAAAGTGATGCTCTTCTCTCACTCCTCCTATCTCTCATTAATAAATGAAGTCTTGGGGCCAGGTGGTAGCGTACCTGGTTGAGCACACATGTTACAATGCGCTAGTACCCAGGTTCAAGTCCCTGGGCCCCACCCGCAGGGGGAAAGCTTCACAAGGGGTGAAGCAGTGCTGCAGGTGTCTCTCTGTCTCTCTTCCTCTCTATCTACCCATTCCCTCTTGATTTCTGGCTGTCTCTATCCAATAAATAAATAAAGATAATTAAAAAAAAATTTTTTAATGAAGTCTTTCCCCCCCTTTATTTGATAA
This sequence comes from Erinaceus europaeus, assembly GCF_950295315.1. Taxonomy (NCBI): domain Eukaryota; kingdom Metazoa; phylum Chordata; class Mammalia; order Eulipotyphla; family Erinaceidae; genus Erinaceus; species Erinaceus europaeus. The sequence goes on from NC_080173.1 coordinate 67,499,244, forward strand.
GACAGATAAGTTGAAAGGGATGAGAAGGAGAGAGAGAAGGGGGGGTATGGTGAAATGTACATGCAGTACTTGCTTCACTGTTTGTGAAGCTTCCCCTCTGCAGGTAGGGAGTGGAGACTCAAAGACTGGTCTTTGGCTCTTGGTAACTAACATGTGTGTTTAACCAGGTGTATTACCACTCACCCCATATATACAATCTTAGAAAAGAAAGATACTCCATTTGGGTTTTTAAAAATTACTTCCCAGATTTATTATTATTAATTAAAAATATATATTATTATTTATTTATTTATTTTTACTAGAGCACTGCTCAGCTCTGACTGTTGGTGCCAGGAATCAAGTCTGATATCTTTTGTATGCAAATCCCAGAGCTTATCACTGCACTATCTCTCTGGCCTTCCAAATTGTTATGAATCTGTATTTTGTATTTGAAATGAAATGAGCAAATGTTATCTTCTAAGTGTAATGTATTTTGAATATACAAGATAGAAAGTATTTAGAACAGCTAAAGAATTATAGTTGTCCCCACCTGCAGGGGGAAAGCTTCACAAGTGGTGAAGCAGAGCTGCAGGTGTCTCTCTGTCTCTCTCCTTCTCTATCTCCACTTCCCCTCTCAATTTCTTTCTGTTTCTATCCAATAATAAATAAAAATAAAATAGTAATAATAAAGAATTATATTTGGATGATTTTCATCATGGGTAACCTTCTGGGAAGAAAATTTTCTATATGCATCACTGAATTCTATTTTGGGCTAAACAGTTGGTTTCCAGTGCTGCCATATTTCTTGTATCTAACTACCTCCAGTTGTTTGGGTTATAGCTACATAGTGATATATAAGAGCCTTCACATCTAGTAAGTCAGAAACAGAAGGATAAATATGGGATGATCTCACTCTCAGGCAGAAGTTGAAAACAAGATCAGAAACGAAAACACAAGTAGAACCTGAAATGTAATTGGCATATCGCACCAAAGTAAAAGACTCTGGGGTGGATGGGTGGGGAGAATACAGGTCCATGAAGGATGATAAATGACATAGTGGGGGTTGTATTGTTATATGGGAATCTGGGGAATGTTATGCATGTACAAACTATTGTATTTACTGTTGAATGTAAAACATTAATTCCCCAATAAAGAAATAAATTTTAAAAAAAAAGAGCGTTTACATCTATCATGCTAGACCTATAAAAAAATACAGGCATGTTATTTGTGCTTTTACAGATTGCTTCATGTACGAAATGGAAACTGCAAATATCATTTGGGAGAAGAAACATTTAAGTTAGCTCAAACATATATGGACAAACTCTCAAAACATGGTCAGCAAGCAAACAAAGCTGCACTCTATGGAGAACTGTGTGCACTCTTGTTTGCAAAAAGTCACTATGATGAGGTAAGTGTTTTAAAAGTATTTATGTGTGACTAGTAAATACCTAAAAATGTGGTAAATCAAATAATCTCTCATTTGTTTTTTACCTTATTTCCATATAGTAGTCCCCCCCAACGTATCATACATTTGTAATGGAATATTTAAAAGCAGTAAAAATGAGTAGAATTCTGTGAGATGAGATTTTTTTTTTCTATCACCACGTTTCACAGGATATTTGGCTATCATGAGATTCCAATGTTTATGGCCTCCTTGCACTTTGTGCTACCTGCACTTAACCCACTGTGCTACTGCCTGCATTTACTTTTAAATTTGTATTCTAATAATGTATTCTAATCCCCCCCCCATTACTTGAGATCCATTTGTAATATTATTTAGTTTCTTTGAAGCAATTCTGGCATCCAGAATAATTTATTTTGCTTTCTTTTCCCATTCTCAAACTGTTTTGTTTCCCACTAGATATCTACATGCTAGTGTATCGCCTGACATAAGTGTCAGTACCTTAAGTATAAGTATACTTATCAGTGCCTCAGTTTCCCATAATGTTTATATCTTACAGGGCTGTTGTTTTAGTACACAGAGTGGTTAGAATAATAGTTGGTAAGCACTCTACAAAACAGGCAATTAAGATAAAATATTAAGTGCTACAGTAAGAGAAGGAAAATACTGAAAATCTAATAGGGCTGAAACCTGAAAGTCAAGTTATGTCAATTATTGAAGGGCTAGAGGAAGGAAAAGATGTGTTCTAAGAGGAAGGGAACGGTATATGTAGACATTTGGGCCAAAAGGGAATATGGCTCCGGTGTCCTGAATATAGATCATGTAATCCTCCAAATGTAAATAAATTTACACGCTTTCAAGAAAACATATTAGAGGAAAATTTTAGTGTAAAGACTATTTTTTGGGATTCGCTTCACAAGCGGTGACACAGATAGTGCAAAGCACAAGGACCAGCTTAAGGATCCCGGTTTAAGCCCCCGGCTCCCCACCTGCAGGGGAGTCACTTCACAAGCAGTGAAGCAGGTCTGCAGGTGTCTGTCTTTCTCTCCCCCTCTCTGTCTTCCCCTTCTCTCTCCATCTCTCTCTGTCCTATCCAACAATGACGAGAACAATAATTACAACAATAAAACAACAAGGGCAACAAAAAGGAAATAAATAAATAAATAAATATTAAAAAAAGAAAAAAAAGACTATTCTTGTGTGTTTTATTTTTGAAATGCTGGAACATTTACATGAGAAATTCACAATTTATCACAATTTTTTTAATTTTAGGCATACAAATGGTGCATTGAAGCTATGAAAGAAATCACAGTGGGCTTACCAGTCAAAGTTGTGGTGGATGTATTAAGACAAGCTTCTAAGGTAAATATTATGTAAAAAATATTAAATCAGTTACAGAATTTAACAATTTTTATATTTTTTCAAACAGCCTATTACTTAACAATTTAGGTATTATATGCTCCATGAACTTCCAAGTGCTGTTAAGTTTCTGTGCTTTGTTTTAGAAATTCAGTATCTAAAACTGTCTCACATAGGTGGGTGGTGGCATACCCAGTAGTCAAGGACCCTGGTTTAAGCCCCTGGTCTGTGCCTGCAGGGGTGAAACTTCATAAACAGTGAAACAGTGCAGCAGGTCTCTCCCCCTACTTCCCAGTTTCTCTGTACATCTACCCTTGAAGGCAGGAAGGAAGGAAGGGAGGGAGACTATCCACGTGGGCATTGCTAAATTTTTATTATCATCCCTGTGGCTTCACCATTCTTAACTGACTTTTTTCATATAGAGAGTGAGACAGATGGGGGAGAGATTGATACCACAGTACCTAAGCTTCCTATGGTAGAGACCACAGGGCTCAAACCTGGGTAGTGTGCATGACAAAGCAAGCACACTATCCAGGTGAGCTAATTTGCTGGCCCTAATTTGCACATGTTGCAAAGCTCAAGGACTGTCTCAGGGATCCCAGTTCGAGCCCCTGGCCCCCCACCTGAAGGGGGGGTCAACTCACAGACATTTTGTGAGGGGGATCTGCAGGTGTCTGTCTTTCTCTCCCCTTCTCTGTCTTCCTTCTCTCGGTTTCTCTCTGTCCTATCCAACAACAATGACAGCAATAAAAACAATAATAATAACAGTGGCAACAAAAGGGGGGAAATGGCTTCCTGGAGCAGTGGATTCGTAGTGCAGGCACCAAGCCCTAGAAATAACCCTGAAGGCAAAAAAAGGAATATGTTTTCTTTTTACCTTTTTGGCCTATATAGTCTGAATATATAGTGTCCTTATTTTAGCATACTAATTGACATTTTATAACAGTTTCTTACTTTATTTTTAGGCTTGTGTTGTAAAACGTGAATTTAAGAAAGCAGAGCAGTTAATTAAACATGCAGTGTATCTGGCACGGTAGGTAATTGTAATTTAAAAATATCATTTCAGATTTTCTCTCTACTTTATATACTAATAATTTTCTGTCTTTTTATAGGGATCATTTTGGATCTAAACACCCAAAATATTCTGATACATTGTTAGATTATGGGTTCTACTTACTCAATGTAGATAATATCTGTCAGTCTGTGGCAATTTATCAGGTATGTTATTTATTACAGCTTCCCCCCCAAACCTAAATTGACTTATTGTCTTGTATTTGTTTGCAGTATAAAAAGTTGCACTTTTTAAAAAACTTGAATATGATAGGACAGAGAAATTGAGAGGGAAGACAGCTAGACAAGGAGAGACAGTGACACCTGCAGCTTCACTGCTTGTGAAGCTTTCCACCTGCAGGTGGGGACCAGGAGCTTGAACCTGGTTCTTTGTGCATGGTAACAAGTGCTCTTAACCAGCTGCTCTACCGCCTGGCTCCTATAAACCATTCTTTAAGTCTCTTAAACCCCTTAACAATACCAGTAAGTTTAAACTTAATGTTTTAGTAAAGCGTGTCATCTGGGAAGAGTTATTGGTTTACAGATCATATTACTAAGAGTATGTTTCTGTTTATAATGGATTAATGAGTGTAATTGTAGTTTCTTTGTAGTTTTGATAGTTAAAAAAAAGGGTGGATAACAACTACTTTAGGCCTCATTGTGGTCATTGTTAGGTAAATAATGTATTATGCCATGTTTCAGACATTAGATTCTTTGATTTTATAGTTTACTTCTGAAGAGTATAGGGGAAAAGAAAACACCAATGAGCTTCCCAAGACATATTAGTGATTTTATTACTAAGCTATTTCCTTTAAGTAACTTAGTGTTCAGAATACTAGGTGACATCTGTGTCTATTGCAATTTAAATACGTCAGGACTTTTTTTTGCTTCAAAACTGATGGATTAGGTTTTACTGAATACATAAATTACTGGTATGTTTAAATTGGTGGCGGTTTCATAAGGATTTATAATTTTATTAAATATTTTCATGATTTTTTCAGGCAGCCCTTGATATTCGGCAGTCAGTGTTTGGTGGCAAAAATATCCATGTAGCAACAGCTCATGAAGACTTGGCTTATTCTTCTTACGTTCACCAGTATAGCTCTGGGAAATTTGACAATGCACTGTAAGTTCTTTTTGACAATCCACTCTAAGAGTCTTTTTTGTTGAGCTAAATGTTACTGTTATTTATTTATTTTTGCTAATACAAAAGTATTCTAGTGTTATTTTAAGCTAGGTTTTCTTCCTAGACCTTTAATAAGATGCCTAAAGTCTTCTTAAAGTCTTAAATATCATATCACTTTATAGGACGTTCATTTAGACGTTAATACTGTGACTTACACTTCTTCAGCAGAATAGACTTGTCAAGCCAACAATATACCTCACTTGGACAGTATGCTGCCTTGCCATTTGTGCAGTCCAGATTTGAGCCTGGCACTCCCTGAACTGAAGAAATCTTTGATGCTGTGGTCTCTTTCATACACGCATACACACTCACTTCCTCTTTCTTTCTCTCTCTCTTCCTTCTCCGTCTGTTTGAAAAAGAATTATGATTTGTCTTCATTTTCCCTTCAGTAGTTTTTCTTTGAGTAATAAGTAGCTTCTGACTAAATGGAAGATGTAAATTAAAAAAACTTCTTGATAACATGTGGAACTATGGAAGAATGAAACATAGAAAGTGTCTGGGGACTAGGCAGTAGTGCACCTCGCTTCTTGATATCTATCATATCTTAAAAAAACAAACAAATAACAAAAAAAAAAGAAAGAAAGAAAGAAACAGGAAAAACAAACGTCAGGAGCAGTGCATTCATCATGCAGGCACCAAGCCCCAGCAGTAACCCTGGTGGCAATTAAATGAAAGCAAAATAGAATGCCCTAGATTGAAAAATAGTGTAGAAATCCTCAAGGGCCAATAACAGACATAAATGTGTGGTATAACTGCTCTGAAGTAGTAGGAAGACTGTAAGTTTTTCTTACCAGAGTTTAGCGACAATCCTGATTTCAGTAGACAGGCATTTAATCCACAGCAATCTGTGAATTAGAATTAAAACTTTACATGATACCAAGATCAAGACACCATAAGAAAAGTGAAAGAGTAGACTTGGAGTGTGGAGAAGCAGCATTATTTGTAACAGCCAAAACCTGGAAGCAACCCAGGTGTCCAACAACAGATGAGTGGCTGAGCAAGTTGACACACACACACACCTGCTAAGAATGATGAATTCACCTTCTTTGCCTCATTTTGTATGGAGCTTGAAGGAATTATGTGATGTGAGATAAATCAGAAAGAGGGATGAATATGGGATGATTTCATTCATGGACAGACGTTGGAAAATAAGAACAGAAAGGGGAAACACAAAGTAGAACTTGGACTGGGTTTGGGGTATTGCAGCACAGGAAAGGCCTGTGGGGGGTGGGGGGGACTTTCAGGTCCTGGTGCATGATGGTGGAGAAGAACCTAGGCTGGGGGTGAGAATGGTTTGCAGAAAACAGAAATTTCATACATGTACTAATAACAACTGGATTTACCGTAAATCATTACCCAGGGTGGGGGGGGACTCAGATATTAGCATGCTGTTATAAATTCCCTTTATATTGAGGAGTGATCGAGCCATGTGGATAGTCAGGGGAGAGCATTCCAGAAAGACAGGAAAGCAAGTGTAAGAATTCTAGGTGAGAATATACTTTGCGTGTTCAGAAAACAACTTGTGGAGCTGGAAGGAAAAGGCTACTTCTGAAAATGGTAGATGAGGTCAGAGAAGTAGTACAATGGAAGATTGTGTTGAACATTGCATAATAACAATCTGTTTTTTAAGCTCTACCAGCAGTTGAAAATTTAAAACAAACAATAATCTGTAAATTATTTTTTAAAAATCTAGTCGTCCCCCCCCCCCCCGAAAGTGTAGGGTTTATGGCCCAGGTTCAAGCCACCTAGGAATGTCACAGTACTGGTGGAGGCTCTGGTGCTAAGTTCTGTTGATTCCTATCTGTCTGAGATAAAACAACCGTCATCCCCAAGAGTAGTAAAAATTGCATATGTACAGGGCCTGAGTGCCGCAAGAAGAAATCTATAAATTGTGACTTTTTTTTAATGTACAAATCACTTGTAACTAAAAAATAAATGCCAAAATGTATCTATCTTTATTGCAGATTTCATGCAGAAAGAGCTATTGGTATTATTACTCATATCCTACCTGAAGATCATCTTCTTTTGGCTTCTTCAAAGAGGGTGAAAGGTACCCTTTGTAATCTAGTCTCTGATGTTTTAAAATTGATTCTATGTGCAATAAAGCAGGTGTATGTGTTCATTTCCTCAGGGGATAATAATTGTATCTATAAATTATGGAAGTAGCCAGTTCACTGATTTAAAATATTTACCTACAGTTCTCTAAAAGAATTCTTAGTGGTTCATATCAAAAGATAGTTTGCTTCTTTCCTACAATGTTATTAATAAACTAAATTTTATTTTGCTTTGGCTTATGGTGGTGCGGAGGATTGAACATGCTGGGACTTTGGAAGAGTCTCTTTGCATAACCATTATACTATCTAGCCCCCCCCCCCCCCCCAGCCACTTCTCTCTTTCTATCTCCCTCTTCTCTCCAATATCTTTCTTATTTGAACTTTTCTTCTAGTCACTATCAAGGCCCTTCTATTTAAGGTGTCCCTCCCCCCCATCCAACACAATTGGGTTACCTCCATACTAATTTCATGGATTTTACTTTTATTATGGTGTTACACACACACACACACACACATACACACACACACATTTTGCTCTTTAGGTTTGCACTTTTTTAAGTTATATAATATGTGATTCATGTTAAACATTAGATAAACATTCAGATTCATCTGAAATCCCACTCGACCAGAATCAGCTTTTCTTTTTATGTTTTGTAGTTTTATTATCTATTTTACTACCTAGTATATGTTGAAAGTTTTCCATTTCAGTAGTTGAAATACACATTTTTGTAAGAATTTTTGGGAGTTGGGCGGTAGCGCAGTGGGTTAAGCGCATATGGCGCAAAGCGCAAGGACCTGTGTAAGGATCCCGGTTCAAGCCCCCGGCTCCCCACCTGCAGGGGAATTGCTTCACAGGTGGTGAAGCAGGTCTGCAGGTGTCTATCTTTCTCTCCCCCTCTCTGACTTGCCCTCCTCTCTACATCTTTCTCTGTCCTATCCAACAATGATGATATCAGCAACAATAACTACAACAATAAAAACAACAAAGGCAACAAAAAGGAAATAAATATTTAAAAAAATAAAAAGTAATTTTATTAGAATTTTGTATTGTTGATAACTTTTTATTTCTTTTTTAAATTTTTTTATCTTTTTTTAAATTTATTTCTTTATTGGGGAATTAATGTTTTACATTCAACAGTAAATACAATAGTTTGTACATGCATAACATTCCCCAGTTTCCCATTTAACAATACAACCCCCACTATGTCATTTATTTTTATTATCTTTAATTACTTGTTGGATAGAGACAGCCAGAAATTGAGAAGGAAGGGGTTGATAAAGAGGGGAAGAGACAGAGAGACACATGCAACACTGCTTCACCACTCACAAAGCTTTCCCCTTGCAGGTAGGAACTCAGGGCTTGAACCCGGGTCCTTGTGCATTGAAACATGCGTGCTCAACTAAGTGTGCCATTGCCCAGCCCTGATAACTTTTTAATTCTTTAAATTGCTGCAGTGAACTAAATCTCTTTTACTTTTGTGCAGTTGAGCAATTTTATTATAAATTAAATTACTTGGCAATACAGTATGTGCTTTTTTCTTTCATTTTGTCTTTTCTTTTTTAAAAAATATTTGTTTCGTTTGCGAGAACAGAGATAGTTTAAGAAGGAGAGGGAGGGAAAGGAGAACACATCTACAGCACTGCTTCACAGCTCAGGCAGATTTCCTCCTCGATACAATATGTCTTTATAAAATTTAAAATTACTTTCCTGCCTGATTTTGTTGGTGAAGGCAGTGGGAAGAAAACAGTTCTCTTAGAATTCTAAGTTAAATGTTATATTTTATTTTTTATTTATTTTATTTATTTTTATATTTTACCAGAGTACTGCTCAGCTCTGCCTTGTAGAGGTACAGGGGATTGAACCTGGGGCTTTGGAGCCTAAGGCGTGAGAGTCTTTTTGCATAACCACTATGCTCTCTGCCCTTGCCATTAAAGGTTATATTTTATTAAATTTCAAAATTTCCAAGAGTGTTATTAAAGTATCAGACAGTTTCATATCTTTAGCTGAATTACATATTCCTTGCCTTTTTCCAGTTTGCTTTTAACAACAAACTCATCAACAAAGTATAGCTATCTAATAAAATAAGTTAACTCTACAAAATCATTTTATATTTTTCTTAAATTTATGTGCTCTATGCAATTTAGGATGAACCCTTTAAAGGTGTACTTTTTCATTAAAGAATACTTTAATCTTTACCAGTTCTAAATTATAATTACATACAAATAATTCAACAAAAGATTTAAGTTTAAATTATTTTCTGATTAACTTTGTTAAGTGAATTCAAAGTTGTACTAATTGCATTGCTTTTTAATTTAGCACTTATTTTAGAGGAGATTGCAATTGACTGTCATAATAAAGAAACTGAACAGAGGCTACTTCAAGAAGCCCATGATTTGCACCTGTCTTCACTTCAGCTAGCTAAAAAAGCATTTGGTGAATTTAACGTACAGACTGCAAAACACTATGGAAACCTTGGAAGACTTTATCAGTCAATGAGAAAATTTAAGGTAAGAAACATTATATTCTACTTTCTTTTATTTTAAGTAATAAAGTACAATAACAAAATAATTTTTTTTATTGTTGTTGTTATTGATGTTGTCGTTGTTGGGTAGGACAGAGAGAAATGGAGTGAGGAGGGGAAGACAGAAACGGGGAGAGAAAGACACCTGCAGACCTGCTTCACCACCTGTGAAGCGACTTCCCTGCAGGTGGGGAGTTGGGGGCTCAAACCAGGATCTGCAGGGCGGTCCTTGCGCTTTGCACCATGTGCACTTAACCTACTACGCTACCGCCCGACTCCCAAAATAATAATTCTTATATAATACATCCATCCTCAGTAATCTTAAATAGTAAGCATTGGGGGGGTCGGGCGGTAGCGCAGCGGGTTAAGCCCACGTGGTGCAAAACGCAAGGACCGGTGTTAAGGATCCTGGTTAGAGCCCCCGGCTCCCCACCTGCAGGGGAGTCACTTCACAGGCAGTGAAGCAGGTCTGCAGGTGTCTGTCTTTCTCTCCTCCTCTCTGTCTTCTCTTCCTCTCTCCATTTCTCTCTGTCCTATCCAACAGCAACGGACATCAACAATAATAACCACAACAAGGCTACAACAACAAGGGCAACAAAAGGGAAAATGGCCTCCAGGAGCAGTGGATTCATAGTGCAGGCACCGAGCCCAGCAGTAACCCTGGAGGCAAAAAAAAAAAAATAGTAAACATTGTGCTCCTTCCTTATTCTACAGAAAGAATTGAGAAAATACCTAGTAGTAGGGAACTGGGCAGATAGCTTACCAACTCTCCCCTGAAATTATGTTTTTTTCAGTATGTTCTTTTTTAACATTTTATTTACTTATTATTGGATGGAGACAGAGAAATTGAGAGGAGAAAGGGAGATAGAGAGGGAAAGACTTAGAGAAATACCTGCAACCCTGCTTTACTACTCATGAAGCTTTCCCCCTGAAGGTGGGGACCAGGG